>NW_008344185.1:1473162-1475659 GCF_000622305.1 Nannospalax galili | reverse complement strand
ATGTGTTTCTAATCTCTATATATCTGATTATTACTAGTCACAGTCGGTTACTTTCTGAGCTCCTTGGCATCTGAGCATGGATATAAAGTCATCAGGTAGATTTCAATGGTAATGTTTTTCACATCTACCAATTATTATTTTTTTTTAAAATCATTTTCTTAAATTTTTAATGACTACATGATTAGAAGTAGCTTTTCACTACAGATTTAACATATTCAGGAACATACTCCAGAGCAAGAGTACATCTCTTTCACAAGTGGGTGCAAGTTTCTAGATTCACAGTTGAGTTAATACAGTTATGCAATATCGAACTCAGTATAAGCCCTGTGAGACCTAAAATTGAATGAGTTTTTTAACCTTTAAAACAGATCTCTATTTCATTTTAAAATATATTGTTCCTTGAAGAGAGACTCGTTTTTGCTACTAACACTGGAATGTTGGCGCATGCATCTCTAATCTGTATGCATTTGATTATTACTAGTCATAATCGGTTGTACTTGGACCCTTGGCGCCTGTGTTATGTCTACGAAGTCACAGGGTAGATTTCAATGGTAAAGTCTATCACCTCTACTAATTAGCATGACGTAAATTTCCATGCTCCCTCCTCAAATATAATATATTTTAAAATGAATTAAAAAATTTGTTGATTTTTTTCTTGTGTGTGTATATCACACAGAACATCCCAAATCATCTTATTCGACTATACACTCACTTCCCAGATGGCACCCTCCCATAGCCTCCCTCCCCCGACTAGAGCCCTTATATTCTGATATCCCTGCTACTGTCTGCTATATTGTCGACACCACAGCCAATCCCCACTACTTGCCCTTCTGGTGAATCTAGTCAGCCTATGTAGAGATCTTTGTTTTAGGACGGTCAGCTGTTCTTCTTCTAGCAACAATCAGTTGTCAATACTCCTTTAGATAAGATTAGGGTTTGCTGTTCATTTTCCCAGTTCTATGCTGGGTTATTATTTGGGAGTCCCTTTGTTTACCCTGCCCAACAACTCAAAAGAAGGTACCTCCTATCTGGCATTGTTGCTTGTTATGTAGCCTTTAGCTATGCATATGGACTCTTAAGAAATTATACTGACCCCTTTAATCTTTGGTTATACTTTACTTTTGGATGTTTAAGGCCATACAGTATGCCCTGATAAACCAATTTATTTTCACTCTTAAGGTCTTTGAGGATCTGTTCCTCAGGGGTCACACGGGCTTGGGAGGAGGCCCTGGCTCCTTTCTTTTACCAGTTCCGCCTATATGAAGATAAGTCAAAGGTCCTGCTCGACCATGGTTGGCTTCGCTTGGAAGCATGGAGGAAGTGATTCCTCTGTGTTGACCCTCCTCTTTGTAGACTGGACACTGGTTCAGGTCCATCTGGTGGGGTCTCCTTGGCCTCCTTGATCAAAAAGACAGGTGACCCACCACCATTACAGGACATTTTGAGACATGCTCATAGTCCCCTGGAACTAGTTTACCTAGGAGGGCTAGGAGCAAAAACTGTCCTTTATGTCCCTCTTACCAAATTAGTATAGGCCTCAAAGTATGTCTGTTAAACATCCAAGAAGGTTAGTTCCACCAGTCTAGTACTTTTAATTACTGTGTGCTATGAAGATAAATCTAGGGCAAAGACCACTTGTTCTCAGATAAACCTTACCTAGACATATGTTTTTGATCTGCTATGTATAATCTGTCAGTAGGCTGTAGGAGTAATATGGTTCCTGCTGGTTTTCAAAACCAGCTAGGTATTACTTATCTCTCTCATTGTCTCACCCCTCCACCATAGTTTTCCCACTTAAGGTGCCTCCATTCCCTCCCTTTCTCCCTTAATAATACTTTTCCTACAGTCCTACCACTCTTGAGCTCCTTCTTTTCCCTTATCCCCTAGGTTCCTTGTATACCCTTCCTCCCCCCTCCCTTAAACTAACCCAAGTTTTGTCTCTATCTCCCTTATTAAGGCCTGTTTCCTACTGTTCTTCCCTTTCGGGTTCTTTCTTTTCCTTTACCTCCCCATTTCCTTTCCATTATCCTGGTTCCTGGAGTTGTCTGGATATATAGTCACTTATCAGGGTTTGGTTCTAAGATCCACATATGAGGGAGAACATATGTCGAATTTTTTTCTGAGTCTCTGTTACTTCACTTAGTATAACAGTTTCTAGTTCCATGCATTTACCTGCAAATTTCATGATTTCATCTTTCTTTATTGCTAAGTAAAACTCCATTGTATAAATGAACCACATTTTCATTATTCACTCGTCAATTCAGGGACACTTAGGCTGCTTCCATTTCTTAGTTATTGTGAAAAGGGCAGCAACAAACAAGGATGTACAAGTGTCTCTGAAATACGATGAGTTCTTTGGGTACATGCCAAGGAGTGGTATAACTGGGTCAAATGGTAGGTTTATTTCCAATTTTTTAAGAGTTCTCCACACTGCTTTCCATAGGGGTTGAAGCAGTTTGCAGCCCCACCAGCAGTGGATGAGTGTTCCCGTTTCCCC
>NW_008344185.1:1472483-1472747 GCF_000622305.1 Nannospalax galili | reverse complement strand
CAAGGTCAAAGATAGGCATTTAATTTCATTCTTCTACAAGTAGAGATCCAGTTTTGCCAGCACCATTTGCTGAACATGCTATATTTCCTCCAGTGAATATTCTTGGCCCCTTTGTTCTCAATTTTGTTCCATTGATCTATGGGTCCATTTTTATGCCAGTACCATGCTGTTTTTATGACTATAGCTCTGTAATATGGCTTAAAATCTGGTATAGTAATCCCCCAGCATTTCTCTTAGTACTCATGGTTGCTTTTGGTATCTGAG
>NW_008344185.1:1471463-1472178 GCF_000622305.1 Nannospalax galili | reverse complement strand
CTTTCTCTAATTATTTCCTATTGGTATATAGAAAGGCTACAGACTTTTGTAGGTTAATTTTGTAACCTGCCACTTTACTGAACTTGTTAAAATTTCTTGGAGTTTTCTGGTGGAATTTTTAGTGTCTCTCAGATATAATGACATATCATCTGCAAAAAGGGATAATTTGATCTCTTCTTTTCCAATTATTACTCCTTTAATTTCCTGTTCTTGTCTTATTGCTCTTGCAAGAGTTTCAAGCACTATGTTAAAGAGAAGTGGAGATAGTGGACAGCCTTGTGTGGTTCCTGATTTCAATGGGAATGCTTCCAGTTTTTCTCCATTTAGAATGATGTTGGCTGTGGCTTTGTCATATATGGCTTTAATTATGTTGAGGTATGTTCCCTCCAGTCCAAATCTCTGTAGGACTTTGAACATAAATGCATGTTGAATTTTGTCAAAGGCCTTCTCTACATCTATTGAGATGACCATGTGGTTCTTATCTTTGAGCCCATTTATATGGTTTATGTTTATTGACTTACGTATACTGAATGATCCCTGCATCTCTGGGATTAAGCCGACTTGATCATGGTGGATGATCCTTCTGATGTGTGTCTGCATGCAGTTTGCAAGTATCTTGTTGAGAATTTCTGCATCTATGTTCATTAAGGATATGGGTCTATAGTTTTCTTTTTTGGTTGTATCTTTACCTGGCTTTGGTATTAGAGTGATGGTG
>NW_008344185.1:1470449-1471233 GCF_000622305.1 Nannospalax galili | reverse complement strand
CCATTTCTTTTAGGTTTTCAAATTTAGTAGCATATAGGTTTTTAAAGTATTCCCTTATAATGTTCTGTACTTTCTGGTGTCTGTTGTGTTTCCCCTTTCATCTCTGATTTTGTTGATGTGGAGGTGCTCTTTCTTTCTTTTGGTTAACTGGGCTAGCGGTCTGTCAATCTTGTTTATCTTTTCAAAGAACCAGCTCTTGGAATTGTTGATTCTTTGTATTGTTTTCTTTCTTTCAATTTCATTAATTTCTGCTCTGAATTCTGTTATTTCTTCTTGTCTGCTGGGTTTGGGTTTCGTTTGCTGTTGCTTTTCAAATCTGTTGAGTTGCAACGTTAAAGCATTTATTTGTGTTCTTTCTGATTTTTTGATGTAGGCACTTAGAGCTATAAACAGTTCCCTGTAAGGACTGCTTTCAGCGGTTTTGTTGTGTTGTATTGTCCTTTTCATTTAGTTCCAGGAATACTTTTACTTCTTTCTTAATTTTTCTTTTGACTCATTCATCATTCAGGAGTGTGTTGTTTAATCTCCATGTGTTCATGTGGTGATTAGGGCTTCTTCTGGTGTTGGTTGTAAGTTTTATTGCAATGTGGTCTGATAAAATGCATGGAATTATGTCAATCTTTTTGTATTTGTTGAGGTTTGTTTTGTGCCCCAGTATATGGTTGATTTTGGAGAAGGTTCCATGGGGTGCTGAGTAGAAAGTACGTCCTTTGGTGTTTGTGTGGAACACTCAGTAGATGCCTGCTAAGTCCATTTGATATATGGTATTGTTTAATTCAGATGT
>NW_008344185.1:1469123-1470217 GCF_000622305.1 Nannospalax galili | reverse complement strand
AGGTATTAGAATTGCTACACCTGCTTTTTTCTCAGTACCATTTGCTTGGTATATTTTTTTCCATCCTTTCACTTTAAGATAATGTCTGTCCTTAAAAGTAAGATGAGTTAGTTTCTTGCTGACAACAAAAAGATGGGTTTTGTTTCTCAATCCATTCACCTAGTCTGTGTCTTTTGACTGGGGAGTTCAGTCCGTTAATATTTAAAGTTATTAATGAAAGATGAGTATTGAATCCTATCATTTTTATTCTTATTTACATTTGTGATGTAGCTGTACTTTTCCACAGTTATACCTTCATTGAATTTCTGTCCACAATTCCTTGGGTACAGTCATTCCTTTTTTCAGCTCTTTGTATTGCTTCCAGAACTCTCTGAAGAGCTGGTTTTGTGGACATGAATCCTTCAGTCTATTTATATCGTGGAAGATTTTTCTTTCCCCTTCAACTATAATAGACATTTTGGCGGGGTATAGACGTCTGGGTTGGCATCTGTGTTCATTTAAAACTTGGAATACTTTGGTCCAGGCTCTTCTGGCTTTCATGGTTTGCCCTGGAAAGTCAGCTGTAATCCTAATGGGTTTTCCTTTATATGTGACTTGTTGTTTCTCTTTTACAGCTTTCAGTATTGTCTCTTTGTTCTGTACATTTAGTGTTTTTACTACGATGTGCTATGGAGAGTTTCTTTTCTGGTCCTGTCTGTTTGGTGTTCTATATGCTTCTCATATTTGTATGGGCATGTCTTTCTTTAATTCTGGAAAATTTTCTTCCCTGATTCTGTTGAAGATCTGGTCCATGCCACTATCTTGGGATTCTTCTCCTTCCTGTATGCCTATGATTTGTAAGTTTGGTCTTTTTATGGTGTCACATAATTCCTGCATATTCCATTCTTGTGATTTCTTAAGGTTTTCATAATCTTTGCTTGAGTGGTCTAGTTTGTCCAGTTTATCTTCCACTCTTCATACTCTGTTTTCCATTTCGTTCATCCTATTGGTGAGGCTTTCTCCTGTCATTTCTAATTGGCTTACTGAGTGTTTCACTTCCTTCTTCATTTCAGCCTGAGTATTCTTCAATATTTCTAACTCTTTTCTGAATTCAT
>NW_008344185.1:1468404-1468859 GCF_000622305.1 Nannospalax galili | reverse complement strand
GCTGGGTGGCTATGCCACCCAGAGATGCAAAGGAAGATGGGGGCAGGAAGTGGCCCCAAGGGCCCCTGGGCACTGCACTGAGGAGCTGAGTTGGTCTGGATGCAAAGGACCAGGAAGAGGAAAGGTCAGCTCCGGCATCCAGGAAAGAGGCTGGTGGGTTGTGCAGACCCAGGGAGGCAGGGAGGAGAGAGTGGGGCCAGTTCCCCAGGTGTCTGGGGTGCTGTCCTAGTTTGTTTCTTCATTGCTGTGACAAAATACTCTGAACAATACCAACTTGGGGAGGAAAGGGTTTATTCAGTTTACATCTCCCAGGTCACAGTCCATCAGGGAGCCCAAGGTAGGAACTCAGGAGAGGAACCTGGAAGCAGGAGCTGGAGCACAGGCCATGGAGGAATGCTGCTTACTGGCTTGCTCCCCTGGCCCCTGCTCAGCCTGCTTTCTTATGCAACACAGGC
>NW_008344185.1:1462937-1468158 GCF_000622305.1 Nannospalax galili | reverse complement strand
ATAAGACAGTACAACCTTAAAAACCCCACAGTCCTTAAAAAATCCATACACACAAAAGTTCATAGTCTCTTTTAAAAAGTCTCAACTGTTGGTGGGCTTCTGTAAAATCCAGAACAAGTACTGTCTTATTTCAAAGGGAAGAATCGGGCACACCTAAGCAAAACCAAATCCAGCAAAGTAGCTCGAGGCTGGACATCTGGGATTCACTCATGATCTTCTGGGCTCTGAAGGGTTCTAGAAGCTCCACTTCTCTGACTCTGCAGTCAATAGCACTCTCAGCTTGTCTTGCAGACCCAGGCCAGCTCCATTCCACACCCACTGCTTCCTTGGTGGTCGTCCCATGGTCCTGGCATCTCCAAAAACCTGGGGTCTCCACTGAAACTGAGGCTACACCTTCACCAATGGCTTCTTCTTGCCTTTCTGGGTGCAAAGCCTCAGAATCTCTCCATGACCCCTTCAATCCTGGGGTCTTTGCTGCAACTGAAGCTGCACTTTCACCTATGGCCTTTCCTAGCTGGGTGCCAAGCCTCAGCTGCTCTATGTGACCTCTTCATACTTTCAACACCAGAACCATGCAGGAGACTCTTCGACATTACCAAGTCCTGCTTCCAGCTTTAAATAGAGGTGTGGGTCCCCTCTGTGTGCTGACCCTGAGGAAAAATACCTCCCAGAAGACTCCACCACAGTGATGCTGGTCTCTTGTTACTTACAGCTGATTCTTCAGCCCCAGCTGACCAGAACCCACAGATTCTCAATCCAAAATCTCCCACGAACAGCCCCGATAGTCTCTGTTTCCCTCTGAAGCTTCACAAGTCAGGCCTCCAACATCTAGTTACTCTTTCAGTAACTAGTAGCTTGTTCCAAGCTCCACTGCAACAAACTCTGAGCATGCAATGGCTTTTCCAGCCCAAAGTTCCAAACACTTCCACAGTCCTCCCCAAAACACCAAGGTCAGGTCTGTCACAGCAATATCCCACCAATTGGTACCAATTTCTGTCCTAGTTTGTTTCTTCATTGCTGTGACAAAATACTCTGAACAATACCAACTTGGGGAGGAAAGGGTTTATTTGTCTTACATCTCCCAGGTCATAGTTCATCAGGGAGCCCAAGGTAGGAACTCAGGGCAGGAACCTGGAGGCAGGAGCTGGAGCACAGGCCATGGAGGAACGCTGCTTACTGGCTTGTTCCCCTGGCCCCTGCTCAGCCTGCTTTCTTATGCAACACAGGCCCACCTGCCCAGGGATGGCACCACCCACAGTGGGCTGGGCCTTCCCACATCACCCATCAAGAAGATACCCTCAGACATGGCCACAGGCCAGTCCAATAGAGAAAATTCCCCAATTGAGGCTCCCTCAACCCAGGTGTGTCAAGTTGACACTAAAGTTATCCAGCACAGGTGCCAAGACAAGGAATGGGACAGGGCCCAGGCTAGGAGGAGAGACCAGTGGGGGAGATCGGAGGGTGATTGAGGCTGAGGGGAGTCAAGGCGTGGAGGGCCCAATCAACTTACGCTGGAGAGAGAAGCCTGTGGGTCTATAAAATCACTTTCTTTCAAAAAGAAATAGGATCTTGCTATTGGCCAGGCTGAGCCTGAAGTCATGATGTTTCAGTCTTAGTTTCTCAAACAGCTGGGATTCCAGGCATGTGTCACAAATAAAACTGAAAACTCATACATAAGCATATGCCTTAAGTTCCTAAGTCTATATACATTATATACAAAGGAATTACTTCATGTTGGTGTAATTCAGAGCACTAAGATCTAAGTGTCACATCCCTACTAATCTATAGGGGATTGTGTTCTAAGACCCCAAATAGATGCCTGGGACTGTGAACAGTACTTAACATTATATATAAAGGTTCTTCCTATATATACATTACCCATGCTAATGTTTAATTTGTAAATTGGGCACAGTAACAGAGTCACAATGAATTATATTAAATAATGGATAATAAAATTAAAACAATAAAATACAATAAAAGTTACTTAAAACATAAATTGAATATTTCTGGAATTTTCCATGCATTATTTTCAAACTGTGGGTGACTAAAACTAAGAAAAGCAAAATGAAGGCGGGAACATTGTAATAGGGCTTTAAAAATTCTTATAGCAGGAAGTATGGTGTCGCATTGCCTATAATCTTAACACCTGAGTGGGGGAGGTGGGAAGACTATGACCAGCCATAGCTACAGAGCAACAAAGCAAGTTTGAGGTTAGCATGGGCTCCATGAGACCCTACTGCAAAAAACGAAAAAACAACAAAAATTCCTATAGTAATCAGGTGACTTTTCAAAGTTTTTGAGTATAATTGCAAATACAGTATTCAATAAAACAAAACAGAATCTGAATAAAATCTAAACAGTGATGTGCTGGTCGTGAAGAGGCAAGGCACACAGTAAGAGAGAAAAGAGGATAGGTAGGTCAGGAAGGCTGGAGAAAAGACTATCAGCATATGACATTTAAACAGACTGACAACGTGAGTGTGGTGTGGTGGTGCATAAAAAATAAAGAACATGAGAATATAAAGACAGCATTATGAGGCAGAAGTACTTCCCAACATGAAAAGAACATAGAAGCTTCAGGTTAAGGAGATGCTTTATCCATTAGTTTATAAGAATTTGGGCTTTAACGATGTCTGATTTGACTAGGATTAAGTAACAGCTCGCAAAATGCACATTTAACATATTTTGCCTACATTTTGAAGTATTTCGTGAACTTGTCTAAATGGATTCACGTACCTCTACTAAAAGCCCACTATAAGAATTCCTGATCAACAACTGGGGATGGTGGCTCATGCCTACAATCCTAACACTTCGGAGACTGAAACAGGATTGCTGAGAATCTGAGACCAGCATGGACTATATAGTAAGTTTCTGGCCAGCCTGGGTTACAGAGTAGAACCGCCTCTCCCTTAAAAAAAATTCTTGGTCAAGCCAAAAGTATTTGATTGAGCATTCTCAATCAGTCATAGCAAGACTGCTTTCTTTCATTGCATTTAGGAGAGTGAGAAAATCCTTATAGAAAAAGGGCACTTTTGTGCCTCTGATATTCTCAATTCATACTATGACCTAAGCCTCTAGCAAAGATGGCAGTGAAAGGACACAGGTGGGAGGAATACGGTGCAGGAATAAGGTTTGTAAGTTAAAGCTGCTGCATTTGAGACCTAAAGAGTGATACTATGGAAGGAAAAGGTTCAAAGAAAAAAATGCATATGCCAAAGGATTCCTTAAAAAAAATTTTACTAAATTTTTGTGTATTTCATACAGAACATCTTAATCATCTTTATAACTCCTTCCCCACTGATCCTCTCCCATAGCATGCCCCCCCCCAATGAATTCATACATTCTGTCATTTGTGTTAAGGCCTATCATGTCAACTTAGTGTCCCTAGATGTCCCCCAGTGCAAGTTCATCCACTGAGATCTAGGCAGCCTATCTAGAGTCCCTCCCTTTAAGAAGATCAGCTCTTCCTCACCCAGTAGTAATCAGTTGCCAATAATTCTTCAACTAAGGTTGGGGCCTGCTGTTCATTTCCACAGTTCCGTGAGAGGTTCTTGTCTGCTTGAATTTGCATGGGTCTTATGCATGCTGACACCATTGCTGTAGGTTTGTATGAGAAGAGTCCCAGGAGCTTGTAGGGCTCTATTTCCTTATGGTCATGCGCCTACTCCCTGGCTCTTGCAATCTTTCAATCCCCTCTTCGGCAATGGTCTCTAAGCCCTAGGTGGGTGAATTTTAATATAGGAGTCCTGTCCAAGGACCTGCACTCTGTAGACTCTTATTCTCTACATTTTGGCCATTTGTGATCTTTGGGGTTCCTAGTCCTCTGTTGCATGAGGAAGCTACATTGAAGAGAATTGAAAGATGTATTAGTGTTCTCTTCATCCTTTGTTCTATGTTCTGTGAGCCTTAGGTATAGAGGTTTTATCGCAGATGTACCACTTAGGCTTGGGAAATTCACAGATAATCTATGTGTGACCAGTTGTGGAACTCTGTAATAATCTCTGTCTGTTGAAAAAGAAGCTTCTTTGATGGGTGGTGGCTGGGATACTTGTTTGTAAATTTAAGAATTCATATTTTGCACATAGTAAGAAATTACATTTGTCTAGGAATGTGACAGCCTTGGGGTTTTCTTTAAGATCTATGACCTCTCCAGCTGCATGCATTTGGCTACGTTTATAATAAGTACCACATATGAGTTTCTTTCCATTGAATGAGCTTTAAGTCCAATTAGGTAACTGTTGATTACTGCCAAGATAAAAGTGTCACCACTGTACCAATGCCAGTTGCTGCGCTGGTCATTTATGTGGTTTTTAGGTCTTGAAGATGGGTTGGACAATCAACTGATGTTCTCCCTAGCAGCTTGCATAGTGCACTCCAAATCTATGAAGAGCTAGCCTTCAGGGGAGGTGGCTTCCAGGTCAGTTCCAGCTCCATTGTTCCAAATCCTGTGTCTGAAGTATGTCCTATCTTCAGCAATAGGGTCTTACCTTCAAGTTCTGGAGGCAATCGAGGGCATTGGCAATAGCCTGTGTAATCTTTGGGAATCTCCTGAATTACCCTGGCCAACAATTCAAAGGAGGGTTTCTCCTGTCTGGCACTGTTTCTTGTTATATAGCCTTCAGCTATACACACAGACTCATGTAGAGAGATTGTATGTGTAATTTTTTCAGTAGGTTTTTGGACTAATATAATTCCCTCTGTTTTTTTATACTAACTAGGCATTATTTATCTCTCTCATCTGTCTTATCTTCCCTCCCTGCCCTCCCCATTTAAAGTGTCCCCTTTTCTCCCATTTCTCCCACCTCTCTTGAGCTCCTTCTTCTCCTTTATCCCCATAGTTCCCAAAGGATTATTTCTTGATGGCTACACAAGAGATCAGTAATGTTAGTCTTCTGTTTCCTTGTCTAGAACTTGTAATGCTAACTACTCTTGCCTTTACTTCTCCTCTTTTCTCCCTACAGTTAAGAGTTATAAAGTTTGGGAGTCTTTTAGATAGACCCACTGAAGGGGTGTCCCAGTTGCCTCATCCTCCGTCCCTGTTCAGCATGGAAGAAGCCAGAGCAGTCTGCATCCCGCTTCCCCATTGACAATTTGGGTAACCTTTTCAGAGGATGGTGTGATAAGAATAGGAGGTAGGAATTGGTTAGGCAGTTAGGGTAAAAAGACCCCAAAGAAAAGTAGCCAGTTCCTTGGCTAAAAGTCAAAATGACCTTGGGCCTTT
>NW_008344185.1:1454932-1462765 GCF_000622305.1 Nannospalax galili | reverse complement strand
TTAGGAAAAAGTGATGGGGAGGGGAGTGGACAAGGATTTGATCAAAACACCTTATATGCATGTATGAAATTCTCAATAAATTTTAAGTTAAAAAAAAGAGATCAGTAATGTTAGTCTTTGTGGAGAGACTCTTATTTTAGACTCTATATACCATTTTTGTGCTTTTATATTCTATAGTATGTGTATGTCTATGTGTATAATATAATCTATAATGATAAAAGGAAAATGAAAGCATGCCAATCTAAATCCCCAGTCAGTCCTTTTCCAGGGCCTTATCAAATGCTCATAGAAAAAAAAAATGCAGAAAATGTATAGCACAAAATTCCTTTGATAGGGCTTAAGGTATATTTTTTTAGACTGTGATTTTAATGAGTCAGGATATAATTCTCTAGTTATGGGAATCTTGGAACCAATCTCCTTAAACAAAATGTTCTGAACTCACCAAAAGTTAAGGGAATGGTTTTATAATGACATCTAAGTTACCCTTTCATGATACTTTGAGTATCAAATAGATTTATACTACCAATAATGCATGTTATTTTATATCCTGATATCCTTAAAAATGGAGGAATAAAACATTACAGTTGAGCAAACGACCACAATGGATGCAACAGTATCTTTTCATCAGGCAACACAATTCACAGCTACAGTCCACTAGCTTTATCTCTTCATAGACTTATTTACTTACTATCTTCATATGTGATCCCATGTGCTTCTTCACTCCAGTCACTCCAGAAGCCCTTGTTATCCTCCTTCATACAGCGAATCCTGAATACATATTCTGTAAAAGGTTTAAGGTCCTGAATAGTGAATGAAGATCGGGTAGCCACGGTATCTTCAGGAGGGACCTGAAAATAAAACAAATTGAGCAACAACAATAGCAAAAATAAACCCCAATATATAAAAAAGTCTTCTAAATTGTATACAGTGTCTGTAGCCATCTTGAGCTACATAGCAAGTAGCAACTTCCAGGCCAGGCTGGCCTTTTAGGGACCTATAGGGCTATTAGGTACTACCTAATCAAATGAGCCAACCAATCAACCAAAGAAAAACATACAAAGAAAGACAAAACAAAGCAATAAAATGAACAACAACAAAATTCAAGGAGAGCTTAGTAAATGGATATGGGCAAGAGTACAGGGGACCCCTAGTGGTTAGTACTCTGGGGAATTGTACTGTTACTAACTATGCCCCAAGGGAAAAGCAACTTATCAGAAACCAAAAGAAGAGTTAGAGAGGGCTGCCTCCATAGGCACAAGTTTAGGCTGAGAAACAGCCTACTTACTCCACAGAAGTAGGAAAATAAACGTGCTGCTCTCAATTCTATCCCTCTTTTCCCACCAGGCCCCCTCCATCCATTAAGTCTCAGGAAGTTAGATGGAATGGAAACCCACAATGAAATCCATACAGGGCAGCATGCGTGACAAGAATAGTGTGGAGAAGGAAAGAGTGTTGCTCTGGTAGGCACAAGGAAGATATTCAGCCCCATCAAGAAAATAAAAGCTAGGGCAGGCAAGATGGTGCAGAGGGTAAAGGCAATTGCCACCATGTCTGACGACTTGAACTGGATCCCCAGAACCCTACATACGTTGTGCCATTAATGCATTCACACACAAAGTAAATAAATGTAAAAACCAAAACCAAACCAAACAAAAAACTAAAGAAAGAAAAGGGAAAAAAAAGAAAACCAAAAACTAGCCTAGCAGATAAGCTTGTCTCTGTGGGGGTGGGGGATAGGGAGGTGGATTAAATATATACAACTCTTTCTGAGACTTCAATGGTGGATACAAAATAGAGGTTAAGTTCATTGGGTTTTTTTTTTAACTATTGAATTAAGAGTCTATGATATTAAAATACATTTTGAAGAACTTTAGGTATCTATCTTCTCTGTACAATAAAAATCATTAGCCCAATTTTGTTTTGTTGCTTTTCCTGATTGTATTCTTTGTCCTTAAGAGGAGTGGAGGATAGCAGTAGCAGGGTATGGGCTCAATATCCCTATAGGCTCATTATTGCAACCAGGGCAGTAAAATGAATGAATGAACTAATCAATGAATAAAAGCAAAAGCATGCTATTAGTGATATATGGAATTGGAAAAAAACAAAAAACAAACCAAAAAAAAAAAAACAGCAGGCAGCTCAGTGCTAAGAGTGAGAGCCTTTTAAAAAGCTCCAAGTATTTTCTTTGCCAACAGCATTAGCTTTGGGTATGCTATCCCTTCCCTTTTCAGTTTTACAAATTTCCCACCAATCTTTTACCATGTTAGGGGTTGGCAAGCTTGCTAGAAAGGGCTAGAGAATAAGTATCTTGGGCTGGGAACACAGAGTCTGTCACAATTATTCAACTCTTCTACTATAGGCCCCAAATAGACAATAAATGTGTTTCAATAAAATTTCATTTATAAAAGCAGGTGGCAGGCTTCAGCCAACTGCCACAAAGCTAGCCTGGGAACTGTGATGGGTCATCCCCTGCTTGACCATCTCTATCATCCCTTCTTGCAGTCCTTTCACATTCCATCAAAATTGCTCTTCCCTATTGCTCTGAATTACTTCCTGGTTTCATGTAAAGGTTACTTTGTTTTTAAATCTGCATGTCTGTCAAATGAAATGTTCCACATAATCAGAAACTTAAGACGTTCAGAAAATGGTTGAGATTTTGTCATTAGCGTGTTCAAGAAACACTATTTGAATAAGCAGTAACTTTCAATGTACCTGGCTCCAAGTTGAGGCATCTTTGGTCCTATATTGAATGTTGTATTTCAGTCTTATAACATTCTTAATACTTGGATTGATCCATGTTAACTTTAATATAGTGGACATTTCCTCTGAGGTATTCACTGTTAAATTACGTGGTGGGTTGGGCTTCACTGAAGAATAAAATAAGTCCTAATGTTGATCATATTTTACTTTTACAATTTCATATGCAAAGTCAAACAAACTATAAATTTCTTTATAAATATTATTCTTACCAAATGAAATAATTTCTCTAAAAATTGATGTTACACTATATAATGGAAAAGATTCTAAAATCCTTTATTAAAATCTTTAATAAAGATGTTTCCTTTTTCTTCCTTATCTGTTTAATACATTTGTTAATTTTCAGATTCAGCAAAAAACAATGAAATAGTTATGATAAATTACATTTTAAAAAAGAAAATGAAAATGGAACAAAAAAGTACACTGAGACTGCAATGGTATAAGATGTTTGAGAGCTGGATAAACACCAAAAGATTGCAAAGAGAGCCAAGCCTGGTGGTGGAGGAAGGAGGACCAGGAGTTCAAGGCCAGCCTCAGCTACATAGCCAGTTTAAAGCCAGCTGGGGCTACACAGATCTTGTCTCAAAAACAAAACAACACAAAACAAACAATGATAAAACACTCAAGATACAAAGTGAAAACAGCTCTTAGTATGGTGGGATAACAGCTATTTTTCTGTTTCCAAATTATATTTAATAATATTGAAAAGAGACTGTAAAAATCATGATACCATTTGTACAATACTTTAAAAAAAGTCTGAAATATAATTTACAAGCTACTAAGTACAAATTCAGGCTTATAGGTACCTCTATCCACAGGATCGAAATTGATATGCTCTGAGGTCACCTTGCCAAGAGCATTTGCCGCTTCTACCCAGACTTCAATGTTGACAAAATAGACAGGAGGGTAGTTGACAAGGCATAAGGTGGGGGTGCCACGTTTTGTAACACAATCATCAAATTTCTCTGTTGCCCTAAACACAAAATTGAAGAACCAGTCATTAAAAATAGATTTGAAAATATTAAGGTGATAAAAGTTACTGGAAGAGGATTAGATGTGACTCAGATTGTTGCAGTAAACTTCACAATGAACTGTCGATCACCAAAGGCCAAAACCATTTCTTTAAAACTGAGCTTGGTTTACACCTACAAAACTATTTCCAAGTTTTTAATCTGAGAGTTCTGCAGTTTAGAATTTTATGTCTATCCTACTGACTCTTCTCTAAAGATTATTTATTTCCCTGTGATCCTAGTATAGTGGACTTACCTTATCCATAGAGGCATGTTTCAGAATCCCCAGTAGATGTCTCAAACTTTGGGTAACGCCAAAACCTATGTACATTTTGGTTTTTACCTATATGTACAGACCTACAGTGGCATTTAATTTATAAACTGAGCACAACAGATGAACAACTATAATACACTATAATGAAAATGAATGTGGTCTCTCCCAAAACACTGTACTGTACTCACCTGTCTTGACATGCTTTAAGAAGAACACAACGCCTACAAAATGATCTGAGGTGAGATGAATGACGTTGGCACCATGAGACAGTGTTGAGCTACTACTAATCTGACAATAACTCAGAAAGAGGATTATGTTTCAGGTGATCCTAGATTAACCATGATGACACTTGCAGGTGTTGTCCATGGTTGGTGATCCTTGATAGTTGAAAGTGTTTGCTGAAACCTTCTGGAAGAACACTGTAATCAGAACTTGTTTCTTTTTTAATTCACCACAGGGTTTCTAGAAAGGCTGTCACCCTTCAGTGATCACAAAGGTGCCTCTAGTACTGTATTTCTCTAAGGACTGTATTTCATATTTCTTTATTATCTGTGCAATTCAAAACACTCTGGAAAATCTCTAAGTTCTCAAACTTATGCCCTGTGAGGTATAAAATTACAAATTTCTATAAACCACTGCTGGTTCTGTTTCAGTTTCTTCTTCTGTAGATGACTCAAACTGGACCATTCTTCCTGAGTACTTCTCAATGGCTGTCAATGCTGTTCCACTTCATCAAACACGTTGGCAAATCATTCTTGATTGACTTTTTCTTTTTAATTTTATTTTATGTGTATGTGTGTACTGCCTGCATGTAGGTAAGTGTACCTATGTCCTGCAATGCCTGCAGAGGACAGAAGAGGCTGTTGAATTCCCTGGAACTAGAGTTATGGACAGTTGTTAGCTGCCATGTGGGTGCTGGGATTCAAACCTGGGTCTTCTGCAAGAACAGTCTTGACTGACTTGTTTTACCATGTGAATGATTCTCCTGTCTTCCTTGTGAGTATTTTTAAATCATTCACAGTCTCACTCTATAAATTTTCCAGCAGACATTTACAGCTTCTAGTTTTAACTGATCATTGCAACTTTGATGAACATTATTGCCCCAGCAATGGTAAATCATCTTCAGCACCTTGTATGTACCAATTAGGGTCTGCATTAGTTGCTGATTAAATGCAATCAATACAGTTGGCATATGTGGCCTTGACAAGTCAGATGATCAAGTGACTGAGTCAATGAGGTAAAATGCTACTTAATAGTTTTATTTTCATAGCAGATTCAAATAATTAGATGCACTATCTACTATTAGTAGGATTTTAAATTCCAACATTTCTTCCAAGGACTTTCCACTTCTGGGATGAAACACGGAGGGAATCACCCCATAAATAAAATGGCTGTCATCTCCACATTCTGATTATGCTACCAGAACACAGGCAGGAACTATGTGGGTTCTTCACTCTGTATACCAGACCAAATCATATGTCCTGAAACTGTGGCCACATAGTACCAGAGTTAATCTGTCCTATGTTTTATACCCTGGTGTCACCTCTCACCTTAATGACTATGTTCAATTGGACATCTTCTAGACAGTATCCCTTCTCAATGAACTTCTGTTGGAAATGTAACAGTAGCTTCTTCACTGGCACACAGGTTCTGCAGTATATTTATGTTTCAGTTCCAAACCACTCCTAAATGTGTGATATCATCCCATACTTGTAGTAAATGGCTTGATGTCACTTGCCTTATGGGATCGCTTGCTCACATCTCCTTGCAGGCCCAGTGCTTCCTGGTGCAAGACCTTCCTATCATTTGGAGCAGGATTTCTGTCCATTTCGTTCAGCCACAAATGTAATGTCTTTCTATCTTAACTAAGTGCTTATCATAGACTGCAGTGCTAACTTGCAATTTAAGGTGTAAAACTAACACAAATTTCTTTTTCTTCTTCATAATATCAAAGAGGGAAAATTTTTCCTTACTGTAAATCTCATATAGTAAGTATAGCATATGATCCCCCCGCCCTCCTTATTCAAGAACGTCCTGTTTTTCACTTAAAGAAAACACTGTGTAGCTTCTCTTTGGCTTATACAAATTGTTATGCTTTGGGGGCCATCATTAAGTAAAATAAGTGTTTCTTTTTTAAAGACAAGCACTGTGTTATCACTAATAGCCAATTTAATAACCAAGGTAACTAATAGGTAATAAGCATGTGGCATATGACAGCATGGATACACAGGAAAAAGGGATGACCTTGAGTCCTCAGTAGGATGGAGGGGACAGCGCCAGATTTTACCAAGCTGATCAGAAGGGTAATTTAAACTTGGGAATTATTTCTGGAGTTATTCATTTAATATTTTTAGATTGAAATCACAGATAAAGGGGGACAGCTCTGAAGTTTTTCTCCTTGATACAGAATTCTTACAATATCAGCAATGTCTTTCTCTAATCATAGGATATTAGAAAGTGATAGGAAATTAGGGATAAGTTCTAACAAGTCAGAAAATTTCTTCAGTCTTCATAGTCAAACCCATGGTGTCATGTTCTGATTTCTATTATCACAGAAGTTTCGATTTAACTATTCATATGTGCATGTAGCTATGCCTCAGTTTAAAATATTCATATAAAATAAGCATTCCTAAAAAACTGAAGGATAAAGCAAACTCAGGAATGGATAACCTCTAGGGGAAGGAAGGAAATAAAGCAGAAGAGATAAAGATAGAACCTACCTAGACTTCTCTAATTACAAAGATTTGATTTGGGAGAATAATTTATTATTTCACATAACTATGTGTATATATATATACATGTCCATGAATGTATATATATGGATACACATGCACATGAACACATGTCACATGTCAGAGGATGACCTCAGGCATCATGCTTTTTTTTTTTTTTGAGTCAGGGTATCCAACTGGCCTGGTATTCACTGCAGCTTAGAACTGGATGACCACTGAGCCCCAGATATCCATCTGTCTCTGCCTTTCCAGCGCTGGGATTATAAGCCTGTGTTACCATGTCTGGCTTTAAAAAATTTTTAATTCTAGTTCTAGAAACTGAATTCAAGTTCTTGTGTTTGTAAGGCAAGCACTTTACTGAATGAGCTACCCCCAAGCTTAATTTATGTAACTATTAAGAAAAATTTCTAAAAAAAATGCAAATAAAGCATGAACTTATATACTGAGTTTGTGGTATATAAGGAATGATTTCAAACACTTTTTTAAAGTTTTTTTAAATTTATATTTGTGTATCTGTTACAGAGGTGGTGTTGGATCCCCTGGAGCTAAAGTAATAGGTGGCTGTGAGCCACCCAATATGGGTGCTGGGAATTGATGTGGGGTCTTCTGGAAGAGCAGCAAGCACTTTAAATTGCTGAGCCAGCTCTTAAGTCACAATCTCGGACATTTAAAAACAATAATTTGATTACACATACTTGTGGAAAAAAGCAATTGTAAAATTGCTTTTAGAAATCTTATCACTGGTGCTAATACTGGAATTGTTACTTTGCAGTTGTGTTTATTGTGGGAAGCAGTGAAAATGTATGTCAGTGTTATTGGAAACCAGCATTTGCAAAGCACAGGAAAGGAGAAGTAGCTGTTAGATGGACTGAACAGGACAAAAAAACTACAGCCCCCTTTTAAAGTGATAATATCAACCTGAGCTCAAGATGCACTTCATCTTTGTATGATGTTTTTTATCTTAAACCACAAATATTTCCTAGCTCTTTCCACTGGGAAAAAAAAAAAAAAAAAAAAAAAAAAAACCAAAAAAAAAAACCCAGGGGCAGGTGTCTCCCAC
>NW_008344185.1:1390435-1454906 GCF_000622305.1 Nannospalax galili | reverse complement strand
AGTGAACGCGGTGCTCAGATGTACTTCATCTTTGTTGTATTGTTTTTGTCTTAAACCCCAAAATTTTCCCTACCTCTTCCCACTGGAAAAAAAAAAAAAAAAAAAAAAAAAAAGACCAGAAAGAACAACCCAGTGGCAGAGTTCTCCCAGCATTACACTGTGGTCTCTAAATAGGGCTTCACACTAAATGGAGCCACAGATCCCTTGACAAAGGGTTGAGGCAGGCCTGGGTGAGAAATCTATAATGAATAGGTAAGCTGAACCTGGAAAATGATATAATACTTGAAATCCAGGAAACCACTGAAGACTGATGAATTTGTATCAAAAGAATGCATGAGCCCATCTGTATAAACTCACTGACCAAAGATGAGATAGTAAGAGCACTAGTAATGTATTAAACCATGTCAAATACATCTAAATATGAATTCATAATGAGGAGAGAATCTCTATCTTTTGAGGCTGCTAGGGAATCATAGTAAACTAGTAATAAAAAGAAAATGTTAATATTGTTTTGTCTCTCTTATTTTATCTTCCCTTTGGGTAATCTACTGTTGATAAAGGAAAGCTTTTCTTTAAGTGTTTCAGAGAGATTTGGGGAGGGGAGAAGACTAGAGGTACAGCTCAGAGGCAGACTGCTTGCCAAGTATCTGTAATATACTTGCTTTGATCTCAAGAACTGTAAAATAAAACAAAATAATAATAATAATAAAAGAATGCTCTAATCTGATGACTCATAAATAACAACCATTGGTGATGGCTCAAACGTTCAAGAGAAAAGTAAATGGGAAGCAACCTGGTTCAATCTTAGAAGCATTATGATGATTGCTACGTGGGTGGTGAGAACCTGAGCTCAGATCCTCATGCTTGCCCAGTATGTAAACACTTTACTGACTAAGCCCCCAGGACTCCTAGCCCACAATTTTAATACTTAAAAAAAAAAAAGAGAGAAAACAATAATGTAGTTCCTTATGGAAAAGCATATCACTCCTATGAAAGAACTTTTACGAAGAAAAATCAAACCCAAATCTGACCGAATCTGTAGACCTAAAAACCATTTTAGGAAATAAAAGGACAAGAGAATATGTCATAGAATGTACAATTATATGGAAAAGGAAAACAAGTAGGTAGAACCTATCATTTAAGGAAAAGACATCAATTTGAAAGTAGGAGGTTTTATTGGATCTCAGTTCAAAAAATCCATTTAAAAACACATATTCTTTAAGAGAAATGGGGAATTAATACTAAGTGAAAGTATGGGGGCATTAAAATATTTCACATTACTACGGTATAACAACAGTGTGTGGCTGTCTTAGAGCTCCATACTGAAATATCTGTGGGTAGAACATGACTAATTTTCTTTAAAGCAGCATGGGACAGAATACATAAACTGCTCACTGCTGATGCTGGTGACAGTGTACATGAAGATCACACATTTCTTTCTATTTTCATAAATATGAGAGATTTTCCAAAATGAAAAGTTAAAATGTTTTAGAATTTCACTTACTATTACTGCTTTATAAAAATGAAAGTGGTGGCAACAATGTCTAACTTTACAGAACAAACTTAAAAGTTCCTTACCACTCAGATTTTAAAGTGAAGTTTGTTTCCAAGTATGTCTCCCTTCCAGGGTCCCATTGACACATCATTTTCTTTCCCTCATTCACAATGCAACTCAAATTTTTAGGTTCATCTGGAGGAACTAAAAGGAAACAATAAGCACCTCTATACCCATGAGTATTACCCAATTTATATACCACCTAAAACACACCTAAATTAGATAAACAAGAGAAAAGTACGGGCACAATGAAAGACTGGTGAGTAATGTGCTAAGTTCTTTTTCTTCAAACTCCTAAAAACTTCATTTTAGGTCACGGTATATATTTTCTATCATAAACTAGTTGGTTTCACATTAACTTTCTACGTAAAAATAAACTTTTGTTATAAGTGGATAAAATATCAATAATGTCTCCATTAAGAATATTTTTTTAAAATAATAAAAGGTAATTAGGAGCAAAAATGATTCATTTATACTTTATTTTACTTTTGGTTTTATGAAACAGGGTCTTGCTACATAGCCCAGCTAGCCTCAGACCCTCAATCCTCTTGCTTCCACCTCCCAAGTGCTGGGATAATGGCATATACCACTACCCTGAGCTACAACATGTCTGTGTTTATTGTTTTTCCAAACTCTACTGGAAGAAAAGCAAATGCTGAAACTATCAGGCTTGGGTGGCCAACAAATCTGGATCACAAGTTAGTCTTTGATCTTTAAGAAGGACCTTCAGATAGGCGTGGTGGGCACATCTTTAATCCCAGCACTCAAGAGGCAGAGGCAGAGGCAGGCGGATTTCTATGAGATGAGGCTAGTAAGTCCTGCTGTGGCTACAAGAAGGACTTCCCCAGTATTTATTCACCTTCTTCACTCAGGTACCTGCCTTACTTGAGCCTTTTCTCAGTCATTAAGAGATAAAGTTTCTATTAATGTATTTCGATTTCAAATCAATATTTTTTTTGTGAGGCAGGAAGGTCTCATGTCAAAGCATTTTCACAAGAATCTGACAAATGCTTGACTTTCAAGAAAGAAATGAAACCCGTTATTCTCTTAGATTTCTATATATTAGTGAAAATGTAGATAGCACTGCTAAACTTTTATCTTCAAAAGTTATTGAACCCACCAGTTACTGTATTTCAGGAAGGCTAACAGACAACATTACAATATAGTTTAAGAGTATAACAAAGTTTGAAAGATGACCAAACTCTTACATCCTGAAAGTATATTGATTCCATACACATTCTGTTCAAGCTGCCCATAAGTCAGAATGTTGCATGTGAGCTGGACACTCAGGGAAGCCATATTTGTGAAGGTAACGCTGGATGTGGTTCTGTTGATAATAGTATATTGCTCCTTAGGAACAGCAACATGGTTTGTTTTCCAGACAATGTAGGTGGCATTTACATGGTACCGCTCCAGACATTCTTCCTTTAGCACACAAACTGCAGTGAAGTTAGAGCCACGCTGTATAACTGGAGATTCAGGGTAGATATAACCACATGGATCCAGAAGCTGAGCTGAAAAAGAACAACATTCTTGAAAATGCAACAAGGGACTGGGCTGAGGACATGTAGCTCAGTGGTACAGCACCTTCTAGCATATGCAAGGCTCTGGGTTCAATCCCCAGCACTGAAAAAAGAACAAAACAAAACAAAACAAAAAACAATGACTGAGTTTCTCCAATACAAACGACGGTATCTGGATGGCAGCACTCAATGGAGAGCCCATAATTCACTATAATTTTCCTTGAAGAGAAAGGAAACACACAACTCAACATTATGGTCTGAATTTAATGCGCAAATTTGTAAAGAACATACACATTATGATGTACAAAATATAAAAATTACCAAGCTGGATTAGAACAAACCTATTTAAGCTGCAGCCCCTGGTCTAATATTCTGGCCTTTCTTTGGAGCAGACTGCCTACAGCATGACTCATACCTGCCCACCACCTATCCGGTCCTTGACCCAGAAAGTCCAGAAAACATGTAGGTATAGCCTCGTTGCTCTTCAGCCCTGAATGCTGGTGAGAGGTGAGACTGGGTAACAAAGGGATGGAACGCCCTGTCCATACATCAAAATTCAGACCATAAAGAAACAGCAAGTTAGCAATCAGAACCAGAAAAAAAGACCAAATACGTTAGTTGTAACGAAAATGCAGGGGATAGAATTTTCTACTAAAAACAAAGAATCAGACTAGTTTTAAGCAATAAATGTATTAATTTTACTCACCAGTGTATGAGATAAAATTTCCTATTTAAAAAAAGAATCGGATAAGGCCCCAAAATAAAACCCAACTACATGCTTTTACCGTGTGACTCCACTGCTGATGACAGTGAATCTCTCATGTTCCTTGCTTTCAATAGTCTCTTAAGACACACTGATTTGAGACATTATGCATCTTTAATTTTTTTGAAATATACAGTATATTATCATTATTATAGTTGCTTCACTGTATAAAAGAACACCATAGCTTATTTCTTGTATCTAAGTATAACTTAGTACCATTACACAGCCTTTCCCTATCTATCCTTCCCTCTAATCTCTTCAGCTTCTGGTAATCATAATGCTGCCCTCAAGTTATTTCTATGAGATCACTGATTTTTTAGATTTCACAGATGTGAAATCGTGTGGTATTTGTGCCTGGTTTATTTCATTTAACATGTTTTCAGTTCTATTTATGTTGTCACAGTGGCAAAATTTTTACCATTTTTAAGGCTAAATAGTACTCCATTGTGAATACACACACTCATTTCCATTATTCACTGATATATTTCTTAGCTGTTGTGAATACTGCTGCACTAAAAATGGGAATGCAGGTATCTTCTGAATTCTTTAGAATTCTCCCAGTAGTGAGAATGCTGGCTGGATCATATGTGTAATGGTTTATATTGATTGTCAACTTGACAGGATCTTGACAAAACTTGACAAAACTCTGGGCATGTCTGTGAGGGAGATTTTAGGCTGGATTAACTGCAGAGGGAAGATCCACTCTAAATGTGGGTGACACCATTGTATGGTCTGGGGTCCTTGGCCACATAGAAAAAGAAGGCAAACTAAGCACTAACATTGATTTGTGTCTTGACTGCAGAGGCAAAGTGACCAGCTACTTCACACTCCTGCTGTGATGACTTCCCCACCCTGCTGGATTGAAGCCCCAAACTGTGAGCCAAAAGGAATCCATCCTTCCCTAGGTTGCTTTTGTCAGGTATTTTGTGATAGCAATGAAGAAAGTTATCTAGTACAATATGATAGTTTTTATTTTTTAAGAACGTCCATATTGTTTTTCATAATAGTTACACTAATTTACAATCCTATGAACAATACACAAGGTTCTCTTTTTTTCTACATTCTTCCCAGCACTTGTTGCCCTACGTTTTTTTGGTGACTAACAGTCACTCTAATAGGAACGAGGCAATATCAGAGTGTGGTTTTATTGGTATTTCCCTGATGCTGAGCATGCTTCTGTGTAACTACTGGCCATGTGTAGGTCTTGTCTTGAGAAATATCTACTAAGGTCTATTGCCCCTTTGAAAAATTAGATTTGTCTTTAATTTTCTACTGAGTTGTTTGAATTCCTTATATAACCACTACTATTCCCTAATTAGATGTATGATTTACAAATATTTTCTATGTTGTAGGTAGCCTCTTCACTTGGTTGTGTTCTCTGCTATGCAGAAGCTAAAAGTCTGACACACTCTCATTTGTCTATCTTTGTTTCTATTACCTAGGCTTTGGGTTCCACCAAAAAAATCCTGCCCATTCCAGTGTCCTAAAGCATTTCCCCAATGTTTTCTCCTAGTGGTTTCAGGTCTTGTATTTAAAGTCTTTAATCAATTTTGAGTTGACTTTTTAAACTGGCGAAAAATAAGAGAAAAACTGGACATCCCATTTTCTTACACCTTGCATTTGAAGAGACTGTTCTTTCTCCAGTTTGTGTTAACTTCTTCATCAAAGATCAATTGGCCATAGACATGAGTTTACTTCCAGGCTCCCTATTCTTTTCAGTTAGCCTAGGTGCTTGCTTTTATACCCACACCATGCTGTTTTAATTAATATAATGCTACAGAATATTTTTAAGTCAGGTAGTAAAAAGATCACCTTTTTCACTCATTTTGCTCAAGACTGTTCAGGGTATCTGGGTGTTTTGTTAGTGGTTTCATATGAATTTAGGGATTTTTTCCCCCCTAGTTCTGTGAAGAATATCACTGATATTTTACATTGAATCTGTAGGCTGCTTCTAAGAGTACAGACACTTTAATATTCTTTTAAGAACATGGGTTTTATGTTTCTGTGTCCTTTTCAAATTCTTTCATTAGGCTTTATAATATAGTTTCTATTTTAGAGATCTATCTATCTATCTATCTATCTATCTATCTATCTATCTATCTATCTATCTATCAATCATCTATCATCTATCTTTGAGACAGGATCTCACTATATAGCCTGGAACTCACTATATAGACCAGACTGGCTGTGAACTCACAGATAATCCACCTGCTTCTGCTTCCCAAGTACTGGGAAATTTTAGAGCTCTTTTGGCTTTGGCCAAATTTATTCCTAGTTACTTTTGAAACTATTGTAAATAGGATGGCTTTCTTGATTTCTTTTTCAGATAATTTACCATTAGCATATAGGTATGCTATTGACCTGGGTATGTTGATTTTGCATCCTGAAACTTTGCTGAATTTGTTTATTAGTTCTGTGTTTGGGTAGAGTCTTTGGGGGAGGTTTCTATATAGAAGATTATGTCATCTACAGTAATAATTTGACATCTTCTTGCCCAATTTGGATGCTTTTTATTCTTTTCTCTTGTCTGACCTACTGCTCTAGCTAGACCTTCAAGTAGTACTAAATAGAGATGGTAGAAAAAGAAAAAAAAAGGTAGTGAAAGTGGACACTGATATTGTGTACCTGATATTACAGAAAAAGCTTTTAGCCTTTCTCCATTCAGTATGTTAGTTGTAGACATCTCTCTCTTCCTCCATTTGACTTTTATTATGCTGAAGTGTGTTCTTCCTCTATCAAATTTACTTCATTTTATTTTTAAATTATGAAGGATTTTTTTTTTTTTTTTTTTTTTTTTTTTTTTAAAAAAAAAAAAAAAAAAAAAAAAAAAAAGAGGACGATAAATCTTTCACTGTGATATATCAAAAGACTTGAACTCACAAAGATCTGCCTGCCTCTGCCTCCCAAGTGCTGGGATTTTTAAGTATGGAGTTTTATCAAATGCATCTGCTAAGGTGATAGTATGTTTTTTATCCTTCAATCTGTCAATGTAGTGTATCACGTTTATTGATCTGTATATAGTAAACAGCCCTTGCATCTTTAGGAAGAATCCATTTAAATCAGGGTGAATAATCTTTCTAATTGCTGTTGGAACTTGTTTTATCAATAATTTCTGTATCTCCGCCAGGTGTGGTGGTATGTAACCACACTGCTCAGTGACACTTTGGGTAACTGAAAAGTTTTAAGAGCTAACAGATTTTTCTCCTATTCCTCTATTTAAAACAACACTTTTTTTTTGCACCTTTCTGCAACCCTAAATTTACCATAGTATAACTAATTAGTATTTAATATTGCCGAATGATCAAGAGTTAGAACTCAAATTATATTTAAAAAATTATTGGGAGTACTTTTACTTATTAAAACTATTTATAAGCATAATTATATAATTACCAAACCTGAGCTTAATTATAAGCATATAAAATATATAAACCTAATTTGTGGAGTTAGAAGGTAGGGCATTTCATGAACCTTACCTATAGATTCAGCGGTGAGGAAAATAACCAAAGCTTGCACTAGCCAAATCCTCAATGTCGACATCTTGCACAAGTATTTCTGTAACAGACACATATAATAATTTAAATATCTGCTCTCTTACCACAATCTAAAACAATATTTTGTTTCTATTATATAGCTATTTTCTGAAAGGTGGTAAAATTCTTATGTGAATGCAGAAAGAGTGCTCAGAATATTTTTCTTTAGCTACTAAAGGTATGGTTATGTAAAACTGCTAGAAGACTATTGATACAGTTAAGCTTAATTAAAAAATAAATCAATCTTGTTTAGATTGAGGTCTCAAAAACCAGTAGTAACTATGAGACAGAAGAGTTCTGAAATTTCTGGATGACAAAGCCCGCTATAAGTAACTTCCAAAAAGTACTATACAAATGAGAACATTTTTGCTCAGTATGATCAAAATTATTCCCTAATAGAAGGTGGTGGCACATGCCTTTAATCCTAGCACTTGGGAGGCAGAGGCAGGCTGACCTCTGTGAGTTCAAGGCCAGCCTGGTCTACATAGTGAGTTCTAGGACAGCTGGGGCTACAGGGAGACCCTGTCTCAAAAAGACCAAACAAACAAACAAAAAAAAAAAAAAAAACACAACAAGAAGGAATGAAAAACGGTAATGATACAGACACTCTGGAAAACAACCTGGGGTTCTTTAGCAAGTTAAAAAAACACAATGTAAGGCATCTCTACTTCTAATAACACATCCAAAAAAATAAGAAAATATGTCTACACAGGACAAGCTCAAATGTTCAAGGCAAATTTATTCACTAAAGTCCCAAACTAGAAATAACCCAAATGCCTACCAATTCTATCAATTGGTAAATGAATAAAAAACCCAAATCATAACAAAGCTATATAAAATAGTACACAGCAATAAATGGGAACAAATTAGTGATACATCAAGAGCATGACAGAATCTAAGGAATAAAGACATCAGACACAACAGGCTGCATACTGAATAATTCTATTTATAGGAACATCTAGAGACGACAAAACTAAGGTGACACAAAACAGATGAAGGACTCCCTGAACTAAGGAAGAGGGGAAGCACAAAGGAACCTTTTGGGGTAATGGAAATATTCAATGACCTGACTGTGATGGTGATTTATAAAGTCTATACATATTTGTTAAGATGTACTGAATTGTGTCAATAATTACAAAGGCTCTGATCTGAGATTTTACTCTATTCTGAAGCTGACAAGTTAGCTTGACACAGTCTTCTGAATACCAGCGAAATACTGAGACTTCTGAGTTAGCAACAGAAGACTTTATTACTAGCAGCAGCAGCAGCACCAGCAACGGCAACACACTGCCCTTCAACACCTTTTGGCAACTACCAGAATGCTATGAAAAGTCAGGTGACACCTACAGGACAAGGATACCAAGTTTATAGAACCCACATCTTTAAAACTGGGCAGAAGAATACCTGTCCTTCACTGGGGGGGGGGGGGGCCTGGCTTCAGTTTTCCTATCAAACTGTACACTAAAAAATGGTGAATTTTAGCACATAAGCCTTGACTGCAATCAAAAAGTATACAGACAAGATGTGCAGTCAAAAGAAATGTGTGCTTATCGCTTCCTAAAGATATACATGCATAAGAATGCTTCATAAAAGCTGAAGGCTGCAGATGCAGCTCAGCAGTAGAGCATGGGCTCAGCATGCACATAGATCTAGAGGTCCAATCCCCAGCATCAAGAATTAAAAAACACAAACTAAGACAGCTGACGAGGAGAAGCAACCAGATATCCATAAACATTAGGACTTGGCAGAGTCAAGTAACAGAGTCACAGCAATAAATAAAAAGAACTTACATGTATATAACAGTTAAATCTCACACGTAATACAGAATTAGAGCAATTAGACTTATAACTAAGCAGTTCCATGAGACATAAGTAAAAAGAAAAAAGATAAAGACAGAATTCACATCTTAATGATTAGAAAGTATTATTTCCTAATTATTTCCCAAGTTTTAAAAGATTATTACTGAGATATAAGAAAAGGACATCTATTAAAGTATTTGATTTTATACCCGAGTGTATTCTGTGTTTCATACAATTAACTTCTTTGGGAGTTTATCTTGGTTTAAAATTGACAGTTTTCCACTAATTTTCCCTTTTTTTGTTCTAAACACTCAGTTTAAAGGTATATTGATAGCACTCCCTTACATCACAGTTCTTGGAAAATTTTCTATGTATATATTGCAAAAATATTGCATACTGAGTTCCTCGAATTTTGTGGGTCTAGGAAGCTTTTATGCTGCTACAATATGCCTAATAACTATAGACCCAAAAAAGGTTCATTTCAGAACGGACTGGTTCTTCTGCAGCAGTCATTTCTCAATTATGGCGACACACCCAGTGGTGTGCTGAAAGGAGCTAAAAGGTGTGTCATTAGTAATTTGGTACAATAATGCTGAAGTTACATGGTGTATGAGTGATTCACTTGAAAAGTTAGAATATCCAATAACTGCTATCACTGCTCATTCTTACATTCATTCCCATGGATTTTCTTAAGTGGGAGAAAAAGCAGTTAAATTGTAACTGACAAATGTTTAATAGTTGTACCACTTTATAAATTTTTATTGCCTATATTGTGACTTTTATGTTTATTTCCATTTCCTTTTTAGTTTAATCAAAGACAGAATGAAGAACTGTCAGTAATACATCAGATTTGCGTTACATGTAAGAAAGAATATCAATATAAATTCTGTAACTAACTATAGTAAGGTTACTGTTATAACTGTAGAATACTGTATGAATCTCCACTGTCTGAAATAGAGCAAGTCATGTTTACTGAGTGAAGAATCTGGGTAGGAATTGGGCTTATCTTTTACAGTATATGTTAATTTGAGCAAATCTGCAAAATATTGGGCATATCTACATTAAACAGAGTTTAATTATTTTAAAATCATCTACACTCTGACCTCTTCCATCAGTACCAATTAAGAGTTCATTCTAACAAGCATTTGGATTCCTTTATGTTACAAGGAATGCTTTCACATTAATTATTTCAGTTGATTCTCCTAATGTCCTTGGGAAGCATATGGGTAGGGAGGGGATTATTCATTGGACTTTTACAAAAGAAAAACAAAAATTCAGACAAAAGAAATTACTTAACCAACTCACAAAATTAGAGAATGAAAAAGCAAGGATTTGAAACAAGTCTGTCTCCAAATGTCATGTTCTATCTATTGGATCCCCTTGTAAAGACAGAAGACCCTTGTTCAGAGAGCTGACCTTAGTAACATTTATTATACACATGCTTTTTAAAATTATAATATTTGTATAATTCTTTGAGAATTTCATACATGCTCTGTACTTTAATTATATTCCCCTCCTATTTCTCCCCCTAGCTCCTGGACCCACCTATACATGTGTTTTTTAAATCTTTAACTGATACTGGTTTTCAGGTTTGGACAAAGTAGCCTATTTTAGAGATCTTCTGAACTTCAGAATAAAGTAATTCCATAAATACTTGTGTGAGAGTATTTAATAGCCTACTGATATCATTATTTGGTCTTTTTTTCTCTTTGAGACAAGGTTTTGCTATGCTGCCTGGCTGGCCATTAACTACTATGTTCAAGTAATCCTCCTGCCTCAGCCTATGGAGCCATTAGCACCTAGTTTATATTTAATAGACACTTGCAAACATTAAGGCAGCTTACACCTAATTCAAACTCCCCTGATGTCTATGTAATGTCATAAAGCTGTTTTGATGAAAGTGACAGAAGCAGTTACACAAGTCCTTAGAACCATACATTTTGTCTTCTACCAGCACTCAGCTAAAATTGCACTGGTGGCTAGGTTTTGAAATATAACCTAAAACAGGCAAAAACAAAACAAAACAAAAAACCTGACTCTTCCTACACATCATGTCTTTGATACATCATGTCTTTGATATAACATAATAAGGAATTAAATTTACAACAAACTTTAAAATTTCAAGTGAAAAGTTGAAAAAAAGGCACATAAGGCTCTGTAATCTCACCAAGAAATAACTAGTGAAAATGTTGGTGGATAGTTTTCTACATCTACAACTCTACACTGTTTAAATCTACATTCTCTTACTTTACAAAGATGGGATCATAAGTGATAAATGTTGGCACTTGCTTTTCTTCACGAAGTACTACATATCGGAAATTTTTTTAAGTAATACCTAATTTAATTCCTTGGAGACTTTGCTCTAATTCCCCTTGACATAGAGATCTTCCCTTAGCCTCTCTGAATTGCTTATTCTACCTGGATTTCCTGCTTTTTATTTTTCTTCCTCCTTCGTCACACTTGGGACCTTCTGTAACAGAAGGGCAAATATTTTATATAGGGATCAAATAATAAATATTTTAGGCTTTGGGGGTTCTTATGTTCTTGGTTGCAACTTGTCAAGTCGTCTGCTGGGGTACAAAAGCAATCACAGATAAAATGTAAACAGTGGATATGACTGTGTCTCAAAACAAAACAGACTGCAAGCTGGATTTGGTCTGCAGGTCAGTTTGCCAACCTCTATTCTAAAATGCCATGTCATTTTCTTACTTTGCTAACTGCTTGTTCAAGACTGAATTGTGTCTCCTACAAAAGATTCACTTGACTCATAACCCCTAGCACTTCAAAATATGACCCTCTCTGGAAACAGGGCCACTGCTGATGTAATTAGCAAAGATGTCATAGTGCAACAGGGTGGGACCTTTGTGTAATACGACCTTTATAAGAGAAACACAGAAAAATGCCAGACAACAGAGACTGGAGTGATTACAACTGTAGGCTAAGCAACACCAACACACGGTTACTACCTGAAGCTAGGAAGAGGCAAAGGATTCTGGTCTCAGAAGAACTTCTAGCCTCTGGAAGGGATAACCTTCTGTTATTTTAAACTACTCAGTTTGTGTCACTTTGTTACATGAGCCCTAAAAAATGAGCATACTATGTGTATCACCAAAAGAGACTGTAAGCACATAAGGCAGTTTTGTTGTGTTTTTGCCATATTCCCAGAACTTAGAGACATACTTAGCATATGATATGCCTATTGGATAGAAAAAAATGCTTGAATGTGTACATAATCTACAGTATTGCAATTTGATTAATGCTGAGTCTGTGAGGAGATATGCTCTAACTTTGGAGGAGATAAATGCGTAGGAGGGAATGGGTAGACCACTTGGTAGGTGTTATGCTTAGCTATATAGCTTACTGGATGATGTGTCCACTTGAATATTCTGCTCCTTTTTAAGTAGATTTCTCATTTCCTCATTAAATTTACAAGTTTTGTTTTTGGTCTTTTTGAGACAGGGTCTCCCTGTAGCCCCAGCTGGCCTGAACTCACTATGTAGACCAGGCTGCTAGCCTTGAACTCACAGAGATTGCCTGCCTCTGCCTCCTGAGTGCTGGGATTAAAGGCGTGTGCCACCACAACCAGCCTAAATTTTACAAGTTTTAAAAATATATTTTGTATATAGTCTTTGATAGAAAAATGATTTGTACATAATTTCCTCCCAATCTATAGCTTGTTTTTTCATGTCTCTTCATTCCTTTGGAAGATTTAAAAAATAAAAATCCTAGCACTTGGGGAGCAGAGGCAGGCAGATCTTGGTAAGATCAAGACCAGCCTAGTCCCTGTAGTGAGTCCAGGTCAGCTAGGGCTACAGGGAGACCCAATCTCAAAAAGACAAAAAAAAAAAAGTTTAATGAAGAACGACATTGCGCTTTTGTGGTACATCTAAGAAATGTTTGTCAAAAGTCACAAAGGCTATCATTCTCCTTTTGTCTTCTGTGAGTTTTACTTAAGAATTTTTTTACATTTAGTATAAGTGTGTGCGTGCGTGCGTGAGTGCGTGCGTGCGTGTGTGTGTAAACAATTTGCAGGAATGAGTTCTCTCCTTCCACCATGGGGGTTCCAGGGACTGAACTCAGGTCATCAGGCTTGACAGCAGATGCCTGCACCTGCTGAGTCATTTTCCAAGTTTTGTAGCTTTAGATTTTATATTTAGGTCTCTAAATACTTTTGACTTTATATATATAGGCTGAGGTAGGAATTCAAGCTCATTATGTATCTATGACTAGCCAATTGTTTCTGAACCACTTGTTGGCAACACTGTTCTTTCTCAAGTGAACTGCCTTCTCACTTTTGTCAAAGTTTGCTAACCATATGTGTTGGTTTACTAGTGCATTCTTAATTCCAGGGGTGAGCAATTTTTCATATAAAGGGATACAAAGTAAATGTTTTAAGTTTCGTGGGCCATAATGTTTCTGTTGGTATTACCACACTACTACTCACAGAAACAGTCATAGATGACACACAACAAATGGCATGGCCATGTTCTTATAATACTTTATAAAATAGGAAGTGAGCTAGATTTTACCAGTGGGCTGTAGTTTGCTAACTCCTGTTCTGTTTGTTCAATTGATCTATTTGCTTATCTTTATGCAACTTTTACACTGTTTTGGTAACTATAGCTTTACTAGTCATGAAATTTATAACTGATTTGATCACGTATCAAAAATAAAAATCAAATGACAAATTAGTAGGACTACTAGATGTTTAATGTAGCTGAACAAAAGATTATTTAAAAAACAAACCAGCACTCCTGCATGCTGCATGTTGGTAATGACCAATTAGGAAATGTAATAGAAAAAAAAAATCTTACATAGTAACACCAAAAGCTATACTACATAGGGAAAATCTAATCAGAATGATGCAAGAACTTCACAACATAAAAATGTACCACAATTTCAACCCAAATAGCAAAGTAGCTTATTTACAGAATTTCGCAAACAAGTTAAAAATTTTACACAAAAATCAAGAGAATGCTGAAAGCCAATTTTCAAACACCACAAAGAGAAGACTTGCTGCACATCTATTCAGACATACTCTAAAGATAACTAAAACACGGCATGGGCCTAGAAGGAGACAAGTCAGTGGGAGGAAATAAAACAAATTCAAGTGTACATAATAATTTATAGGACTGGGATCTAGCTCAGTGTTACAGAGCCTGCCTTGCAAGTGTGAAGCCCTTGTTTTGATCTCTGGCTCCACAAAAAAAATAGATAAATGATAAAGAATTTGTAAGCCAGGTGTGCACACACTTATAAGTCCTAGCTACTTGGTGGGGCTGAGGCAGGAAAATTAATTAAGCCCAGGAGTTGGAAGCCCATCTGGGCAACATGGTGAGAGCACATCAAAACAAAATCTCAACCCGCCCCCACACACTCTAAATCTATCTATCGATCAATTGATCGATCTAGGCATCACATCACTGAGGAAATAAGGAGCTATTCAAATATATACTTTTGGAACAACTGGCTCCATGAGCAAAAATATAAAGGGTTGTTTTTCACTACACACACATACTCCAGGGTTATTAAAGAAGTAAAAGGCCAAATTATAAGCATATTGGAAGAAAATATGAAAGGTATTTAGGACCCAAGAAGAGAGAAGTGTCTCACAAACTATCTTTGCCTATTTTAGCCAAATGAAAAAGTTTCAAGAGTACACTAATAAACATCCATATTCTTACCATCATTTAGGACACAAAACAGTACAAATACAATTGAACCCACACAAACACTTCTTGCTCACAGAAAGTTCAAGGTAGAGAGGTAAAATATACACAAAGTACTACAGGAACACAGAGAATACCCTATTCAGACATGGCTCAGGAGCATTCAGCTATAAAATAAGGACTAAAATGAGAAAACAGTATACAAATGGGAAATACATCACCTTTGACTGTGAAGTGAAGATCACCAATGGCAAAATCCAGTAAGCCAATCTACCAACCAGAGCTGTGCTATTTGAAATACGGTTCTAATGAATTCACTAGGGGATGTGCTAGGGGATGTAGTTGCAGGGGACACAGATAAGACAGACCATCCAAAGAAACAAACAAATAAGACTGTGCAGAAGACACCAATACGAAATGCATTATTTAGAAGTAAACGCTTAATCTTCTCTTCCTTAAAGAAAAGGATGAAACTGACTACTAAAGAGAATATGAGAAATTGAAGGCAGAATATTCAAATTTTAATAGGGCAACTCATGTTTTACTGGAACAAGTTCCTGAATAGGAACACCTGCAGCTTTAAAACAAAGTTATCACTACACATTAACAAATACAGCTCTCTGATTTGTGATCAACTAACTTCTCACGAAATTGCTCTAAAACATACTACTAGCTAACCACAGAATGAAAGTCTTCAGCCCTGTGATACTGTAAGTCATCCCTGCTTCTTAAATTTCTCATAGTTCCTGGTTACTATGCAACCATACAACATAATTTTTTCTTTCCTTTATCCACTTTCTTTTATTCTTTACTGAATTCTCTCCTGGCTGTTATCTCTTGGCTCTGAATGTATCCAAAGACAAAATATTTACTTCTTTAAGACATGTAACTTCAACTATTATCTTACTCTCAAACAAAATTTCAAGAATTCTGGCTTGAATCTTTAATTCTAGTTACAGAGTGTCCTGGATATTCTGCCTGACTCAAATCAATTTAATACATCTCAAAAGCATCTAGGAACATACATGCACATGTGCGTGTACAGGCATATATACACACAGCATTTTTTTAATCACAAGGACTTACCTTTTTTTCTCTACCTATAAACAACTTATCATTTTAAACTGCCTGTCAGTAAAGTCTCCTGCCCCCTTACCTATCCTCTATAGATTAGCTTCTGTTGGTTACTAATCTCATCCAGGCATCTTTCCTAATGTCTTCCTCACCTGTCTTTTTATTCTCTACCACAACCACTCTAACTTGGACACTGATCACAATATTTATAATTGCCTTCCGGCTTCCAGTTTCCTTCTTTCCAGAACATTCTCAACATTGTTGCTGGAACAACCCTTCAAAAGTTTTTAATTAAAGCCATTACCCTTCCTGAAAAGTTTTTAAAAGGGTGAATAATAATGCCAACTATTTTAGCTACCGGAGAACCAGAACCTAAATTGTTTTCGGTCTACCTGTCTTGTCCAATTGATCTTTTCTAATATTCAAGTGTATTTAGAAATAAATAAGATGGGGTATAACTCAGTTGTAGAGCACTTGCTTATCACATGGAAAGGCCCTGGGTTCAGTCCCCAGCCACAAAGTAAGTAAAATCTTTTTCCTCAGACTTCTCTCTCAAGCTACACTTCTAGAGAGAATTACTTAAGTAATTTGGCTTTTTACTCCAACCAGGCTGAAATTATTATTTGTTTTTAGTATTCCAACTGAAAGCAAATATTTAAGCTCCTCACTTTGCTTGGTCTCAGCATATCATTCACAATTTGGTCTTAATGTTCATTTCTCTACTAGCCACACCTAGATGATGAGCTCAAGTCATAACAAACTACTAGACTTCCTCTAAAACATCTTCTTTTAGAATCTGTACTTGTACTTATGCTATAGTTTAACTGCAGAATCAAATGCGTAAGACCTCCTGACTCTGTCCTATTCCACTGTTTATAATCTACATACACATTTCTTCTATGTCATGAGCATCTGTGTTCCCACTGCACCTTTATAGAGATCCCTAAAAGGATTCATAACATCACAGTGATCACACGCTTTCATATGCTCAGAATCTAACATACCTTGAGGCACCTAGTGGACAATTAAGAGAATGGTTTGTTTGTTTATGTATGTATGTGATGCTAGAATAGTGTATGTATGTATGAGGTACTGAGGATTGAACCCAGGGCTTGAAACATGCTAGGCAAGCACTTTACTACTGGCAACATCCACAGCCTAATGATAAATAATGACTTTTAAAAGATCTTCTGGTATAGCCATATCTTTCTGTCACTCATGTATACAATATGAAAAAACAGTATGCATTATAGTTAAGAGTTGGACTGAAGCCAGGCTATGCAAGTATAAATTTAGGATGTGACACTTAACAACTTCAGTACTTGGGTTTGCCTTTGTGTAAAAGCAAATAAGAAGACCTACTTCATAAGGTTATGGAGATTAAAAAGATTATGAGCAAAATGATCCAAACAGTGGTTCACACACACACAAAATTACATATATATTGGTTATTATAGTGAATACTGTGGAGGTTGCACATGCTAGTCCTGTACTGTTCTGTAGACTCCACTCTGCCTTCTATTCTATAGTATGAATGGGCTCCCTCCATTTTCCCCTTTATCCAAATTCAGGTTTCCAGGCTGACCTCTGAGAAATCCACTGAGTATTCCAATCCTCAAATGATCACTTTCTAACAAATTCCTACAGCACTCCATTGTTTAAACTGAAACTGCTATGCATTCAGATAATTTTTCACACCCAAGTCTTTCAACCCAATTTTGTAAAGTCTTTGAAGATCCTGGGTGGTATCTCAGGCATCTTTATGAGTTCCCATAGCACGTGAAATGCTTACTAAAATAATCTCAAGAGAAACCTCAACTGTAATCACACCGACTTTGCAATAAAAAAAAAAAAAAAAATGAAGAGAGCTGTACCGACAGTCTCAAGGAGCCAAACTGCAAATGTATTAGGGCCAGGAACTTCGGATGCTCATCACAGTAAGATCTGGAATAACTTTGAGAGGGAAAAAACCCTTCCTCCTACTGCAGAGTCATGGGCAACACTCAGCTTCTCAAACCAAATTATAAAACTGAGTTTTCTAATAAGAAATTATCAATGTGATAGTGTGTATACAAGCACAGGTCTCTGGATTAGAGTGGTGTCCTAAGCCTGTCTCCTTCACTGTGAAGTACATATTCTAACACCTATTTCATAGGTATATAATAATTAGCATTCACCCTAGTATTTAATTGAAACGTCAAATTCTCAGAAAAAAATAAACAAAAACACAGCCATAAATAAAACAGAACAAAATGTTCAGTTACATAAGAATGTTGCATTAGATTAGCTGGTAGCAATATTTATAATATTCTAAATCACCTATGAGAAACTTAGTATTGTCAATAATATAGACTTGAAAAGAGAGAAAAAAAATCTACCACAAAGTTTATCCTTTTCTCACAATTCTTCCTTGAAGTATTTTTCTTTCACTTGTGAGTAAATGCAAATGGCCACAATTACTCCCCAAAAGAAACACATGGAAAACACAATTTAACCTATGTACTATCAAGCTAGTTCTATAAGTGTAGTATTCTAGTTTACAGTTGAGAAATACTTCCAAATGTTAAATATTAACATAAGCTAAGGAAATTAAGAAATGACGATTAGTTCCTATGAAGATCTGAGTCAGTAATTTCAAATTAAGAACTGTTCCAACTTGAAGCTGGCAGCCAAACGAAGTCTAAAGCGCTTGTTTACAGCACTGATTAAAACAAATCTTTTAGAAAATTCATTCCAGCATTCCAATAATAACTGAGTACTTTAAGACAGTGTAACTGCTGAAATGCCCAATAACTACACAAATTAAATCAAAATGAGTTTCCTTTCGCTGAAAAATGGTGAAAAGAACAAGGGTGGCCAACCAAGTCTTATTTTTAACATTTGACATTATTTTTGTTAAGGGATATTATGAATAAAATCAGTTCACCCACGATTCAAGCTACTTGGAAAAGCCATTAAACATAGGAAAGGAGGTGAAAATTTAAAGACAGATGATTTTCTGAAGATGTAAAGGCATGTGGGATTAGGAAGGACTCGTAGAAGCGACCCAAAGAAGGAACCTTAATATTTTTAAGCATTGGGAACTTTCAACAAATGCTGAAACGTGGTGATTTCTGGGTGAAAAGCTGGTTCCGGGGGGAAAGAAATCACAAGTAGGGAATCAAGAGTTAAGTTGTGGGGCGGGTGGCATTTCGGGGGACGTGGAAGAGCTTACTTTCCGGGATCATTTCTAGTTCCTTCAGGGGCCCTGGACGGGGGAACTAGAAGGACGTGGGAGCCGGTCACCCAGGTCGCGCGATCCTGGAGAGTCAGGGGCTGGGGCTTCGGAACGCCACGAGCCAGCACGCGTGGGCAGCAGGGTCAGGACCCCGGTGAAGAAGGCCAGGTGACAGAGCTGGGGAAGTCGGGAGTGGGAGCAGGGAGGGGAAGGAATGCGGGGATTTCCTGGCTGGCCCGAACAGCCCCGGGTGTGCGCCCGGCAGGGCTCCCGTCCCGGCCCGGCCTCGGGTGCCAGGTGGCGGCCGCGCCAAGCAGCCCGCACCCTCCCGCGCCGCGGCCCTGCCCCTCTCACCTCAGGCCTCGTCGCTCCGCCGCGCCTGTGCTGATCCTCCCACCGGAGCGGCCCGGGCCCTCAGTCCCGCGGTTCACGGGAGGCTCCCGCACCGCTCCCGGTCCCTCGGCTGCTCGCCGCAACCGGGATCGCCCGAAGCTCAAGCAGCGGGGACGCCGCGCAGTCCTCCTTCACCGCCCACCGCGTTGCTCACTTAACTCCGCCCCTCAGGGCCCGGCCCCCCGGACTCAGAGCCAGGTGTCGATTGGCTGCAGCCAGTTACGGCGCCGGCGGCCATTGGCCAGAGGCCGCCGGAGACGACGGGGCGGGACTCTTGGCGGCTGCTATTCCCGTAACGCGGCTCCCCGGCATCCCGGATTCCGGCGGATGAGCCCGGTCCCTTTTCCCAGACTGGATCGAAGGCGTCCCCGCCGCCCCTCCGCAAGGCTGCAGGAGCAGAATGTTACATTTTCCCTGGGATAACTGGGCCTCCGACCGCTGCCTGAGTCGCCCGCACTCCCTTTTCGCCCGGCGCCAGCTGCCTGTTTCCACGGCCTTGCCCCGGGACCGAAGCCGCCCCCGGACGGCCGTGCGCCCTTAGGGACCCGAGAGCGTGGGAGCTCCCTGGGGACAGGGCAGGGCTCGTGGCTCTGACTGCATACCCGATCTCCGCTGGTTGGGGCGACGGCTTCAGTCCGAGGCTTATGTAAACGGTGTAAATTTTTTTTCCGGGTTAGTAAAAGAGTTTGGGAGTAATTGATCAATGAGTCCCTTTGCTGGTGACCTGCCAAGAAACTAGTGGGTTTTTTTTTTGTTGTTTTTTTTTGTTTTTTTTTGTGTGTGTGTGTGTGTGTGTGTGTGTGTGTGTGGTTTGTGCCTTGCAATTTGCGATTAAAATACCTAGGAAAAACCAATTTCATTGTAATTTACCACCTCTCCCGAGCCTGAAAAATGAGTGTGTGTGTGTGTGCGATATTTTTTTCTAAAGTAAGATGAGACGCTTAAAAGATAAGGGGTGTCTGTAAAGAAACACACTTGAGACCAGGGACTTTGGTAGAATGGCTGGCTGCTATAATAGTTTAATGAGCAAATAATACCAATAAATTTAGAAAGTTAAAGTTCTTTACTATATTGACGATTCAGATGGAGTAACATGTATCAAATTATAATCACTCTCCCTGCCCACCTCCCCCATCTCTGCTGCAGATGGAAATCAGGGCCTCACACACTCTACAGTTGAGCTACCCACAGTTGTTTCCTGCTGTCTTGCCGTTCTGAAGGCTCTTTGTCCAGCACTGATTGATCCTTTTCAAATTATGATTCCTTAGCTGTAGGTAAGATAATTTTGAAAAGACGCAGCAAAGGAAACCTTCCAAAGGAGTCCTAGGCAAACCTGGGGTTGGTGCTGCAGCTAAAGATGTATTCAGCTCCTGCTCCCTGCCATCCTATATCTGTCCTGCAGGGTGTGTGACAAGATGGTATTCAACCTTTGCTATGGTTAGGGGACTTTATTTTAAAACAAACTTCTATGAAACTTTATTCAATTGAAAATTTTATGAAGTTGCTGCAAAATTTTCTTTGGGGCAATGTGTAGTGGTTACATGCACCCTCTGTTTTCAGATTGTGTAAATTCAGATCCTGGTACTGCTACTTCCCATCTCTGTGGTCTTGGGGAAGTTTTTGTCAGTTTCTTCATCTGCAAAATAAGAACAATGGTACCAACCTACTAAAATTGTTGCAAGGACCAAATGATTTAAAATACAGAAGGGATTTGCGCATAATACATGTCTAATCAGTACCAGTTATTCCTTTTAAAAATGCTTTATGTGTATGAGTGTGTTGCCTGCATGTATGTAAGTGCATCCATGTCATGCAATGTGGAAGTCAGAAGAGATCATTGAATCCCCTGGAACTAGAGTTACAGATGGTTGTTAGCCACCATGTGGGTGCTGGGAATCAGACCTGGGTCCTCTACAAGAGCAGCCAGTGCTCTTAACTATTGAACCACCTATCCAGCCCCCATTATAGTATTTATTAGCAATCATTTTTCTCTGAGATGGTTGTGGGTAGAAGAAGGGCAACGTCTTACAATACATTTGCCAGCCTTGGCACATTGGTGAGGAATAGAAAGGTCTAGGCCAGTCCTCTTAGTATCTTCAATTCTTTGGGCCTTCAGCCATATTTACCTTGTCACTTCATTCCCAGGGGTTTTTGTATTGGCTCAGCTCAGGCCTTGATCTCAAGAAACTCACAGTTTGTGAGCATGATTAAAATCCTAAGTAAAGGGGCCTGAAGAGATGGCTCAGTGGTTTAGGGCACTTGCTGTTCTTTGAGAGGACTTGGGTTTGGTTCCCAGCACCCACATTGTGCAACTCACAACTGCGTGTTAACTCCAGTTCCAGGGAATCCAACATCTTCTTTGACCTCCACAGGCACCTACATGTAAGTGTTGTAAATTACAGTTTAATAAATTACAGAGTCACACACACAAACACACACACACACACACACCACAAATCTAAAAAAACAAATCCTAACCAAAAAGGATCAATCAGCGCTGGACAAAAGAGCCTTCAAAACAGCAAGAGAGCAGGAAACATCTACTCACCGGGAGGTGCATGACTTTGCAGACCCCTCTGCAGAGTGTTGGCTCTGAAATGACCACCTTCTGTTTAGGAATTTGTCCCTAGAAAGCTCTGCCAAGGATTGCAAAGTGCGCATTTTTTTTGTCATTGTGGTCTCTTGTTGATTCTAAATATGATTGATAATGAATACTAGTTTGTGGAAGAAAAGAGAAGGAAGAAGAAAGGGAGCAAGGGGAGGAAGGAGGGAAGGATAGAGAGGGATGGACAGAAGGACAGAGGGAGAAAGGAAGGAGGGGGAGAAAGAGGAAGGTTAAAAAAAAGTCAGGTCAAAATGCAGAGGTCAATGGAAAAAGAGAAAGTGGTAACAAACTTTCCATTTATGTTCGAGAGTAGGTAAACACAAGAAAACACCTATAGAATTAAGGTGACAGCCGGGCGTGGTGGAGCACGCCTTTAATCCCAGCACTTGGGAGGCAAAGGATAAAATCTTTACCAGCTACACATACAAAAGAGGATTAATACCAAGAATATGCAAAAAACAAAGAAATAAGAAAATAAAAAAAAAAAAAAAAAAAAAAAAAAAAAAAAAAAAAAAAAAGAATTAAGGTGACAAATATTGCAGACATCTTTACCTGCTTCTATTTACATAAATCTCCTGACCAGGATATCCATATACTTCTTCAGTTGTGCCCCAGTGGTGTTTCTGAAACTCGGTATCAGGCTTGAAGCTAACCATGTATCCTGTATCAGTCTAATGATTTCAGCACCCATGGGGACGATTCAGTAATCGCTCTGACCTCACAATTTCTCATCTTTTTCTAGCAATCATCTTCATGTTCACTTCATGTACAAGAACCTACGGATGAAGCCACACCTCAACCTAGCCGTTGAATGAGATTACTCCACCTCCAACATTTCAGGTTGTGTTTCCTTCTCCGTACCCATAGCCACCTACGCCTGTATCTTTCCTTTTGTGCTAACTCCCACTGTATCTTCAATTTGTCTTCATTGTGACCTCCAGTTCTCAGAACTTGCTATTTCTAGCTTCTCTTCCTAAGCAAAGAGAACTTTTAAATCAACTGTTTCAACTATATAATCACTTCTATCTTCAGTGCCCTGGATCTTCAACCATGTGTTCCTTACCAATCTATTTCCCAATGATTTCCCTTTTCCTTAAACTATAGCCTTGCCCAACATTTATTCTTGATATAGAAATCTGTTTCATTATTCTCTGGAAGGGTCAAGACTACAATTTGTGAGCATCTTTGAGTTTTTCCAGTTTAGGATTCAACTACTGTACATACCTATCAACTTTACCCCACAAGGAAGGCCCTTCATAAAAATGTTCATAATAAATATTAATTTCACTACATATATATATACACATATATATATATCAAGCAGTCAGCTACTTTTGTGTCCTAAAGTCCAGGAATAAAGTAGATACTAAATATTCCAATTTCTTCGATTTATTTCCTCAGTAAACGTTTCCTATCACTTATGTCCCTGCACTGAGATATGGCTTTAGGAAGACACATGCACTATCCTTGAAGGATTAAAAGTCTAATGAGATAGGGCTGGAGAGATGGCTCAGCAGTTAAGAGCACTGACTGCTCTTGCAGAGAACCCAGGTTCAAATCCCAGCATCCACATGGCAGCTAACAACTGTCTATAACTCCAGTTCCAGGGGACCTGACACCTTCTTCTGACAGCTGCAGGCATTGCACGACATGGGTGCACTTACATACATGCAGGCAATATACTCGTACACATAAAATAAAAATAATAAACTTTTTAAAAAAAAAAAAGTCTAATGAGATAAATAAACGAAGAGCTAGATGAACGATGATGGCGATGGCACACTGCAATGAAGAAGGTAAGAAGAGTACTCTGGGAGCTCTAGTGTTTGAATACTATAAGAACTGGGGACAGTAAGAACACAGTGATTCTCTCTTCCTCATTCATACACCCTTACATACCTGTGGATTAAAGATGGCCACAAATCCTTTGGCCCTCAATGGGGAGATGAAATCTGTTTCCCTTCTTAAATTTGGGCAGACTTGAGACTCCATTGATCAGAGGAGTCCAGAAAGAGACCCTGGGTGAGAAGGGGGTTCAGCCTCTAAGAAGAGCTTCCACCTTGGGCTTTGGGGTTCCTGAGCCATCAAGTAGGAAATACTGCTAATGTATTAGACTGTGTCCTAGTTTGCTTCTCTATTGCTGTGATAAAACACTGACCAAAACCAACTTGGGGAGGAAAGGGCTTATTTCATCTTACTCTTCCAAGTGACAGTCCATCATGGAGGAAAGCTGTGGCAGGAACACAGCAGGGCAGGAACATGGAGGCAGGAGCTGAAGCACGGACCACAGAGGAGTGCTGTTTACTGGCTTGTTCCTCTGACTTGTGCTTAGCCTACTTTCTTAGACAAACCAGGACCACCTGCCCAGCGGTGGTATCATCTACATTAGGCTGGGCCCTCCCACATCACTCAGCAATGAAGAAAATGCTTCACAGATGTGGCCACGGGCCAATCTGATAGAGGAAATTCCCCAATTGAGGTTTCCTCTCTACAAGTTGTGTCAGGTTGACAACCAAAACCAACCATGACAGATCATCTGGAGAGGACCGAGACTACCTGGGGAAAGAGAGTGGTCCCACTGATCCTTGCCTTCCTGTTGTCCCTATTAGGGACCAGACATGTGTGTGAAGTTATCTTGGAACTTCCAGATCAGATTAGCCAGGAGATGAATACTGCCAAGTGACCCCAATTGATACCACCCAAGGCAGAAGAATTATCTCGCTGAACCCTGTCCAGAAATTCTAATACATATTAAAATATTTTATTAATTTTATTTTATGTGTATGAGTATATTGCCTACATGTATGTAAGTGCACTTGTGTCATGCAGTGCCTGCAGAAGTCAGAAGAGGGCATCTGATCCCCTGGAACTACAGTTACAGACAGTTGTTAACTGTACTGTGGGTGCTGGGAATCAAACCCAGGTCCTCTGCAAGAGCAGCCAGTGCTCTTAACTGCTGAGCCATCTTTCCAGTCCTCTCATATATTAAAATGTTGCAAATCACTGTTGTGTTAGGAACAGTAAGTAAAATCCTCAAGTTCATCGTGCAAATTACTAAAAATCTGACCGTCTTACTCCCTGTAGCTATCAACACTTCTATCACCTAAGCCCCCCTTTTTTTTCTTTTTTTTTTGTATGCCATAAGACTCCTTCATTACCTGACCGCCCCTTCCAGTCTTATCTCCTAACATTACCTCCAGCTCTAGGCTCTCATATTACCTATCTGTTAATGGTTCCTGGGCCAAGATCCAATATGCTGTTTCTTACTTCCATGCCAAGAAAAAGACAGCTTATGCTGTTTTTGTGGTCTGTTGCCTAACTTGCTTGCTGTTTTCCAATATTCATCTAAGGAGTTGTTTCCTCCCAGAAATCTGCCTTGGGCCATGTGACACTCAGAGCAAAAATTCAAGTAATTCCCAATGCATGATCTTTTACCTTAGACAAAGAATTGAGGAGGGTGGAGTCTTCTAGACCACAGAGGAAAAGGGGAATGGAGTAAACGAGATACCACAATTTGGATTTGGTTTGAGTATGCCTCCCACAGGGTTAAGAGGAAGTTTAAGAATTGGGGGTCTAGTGGAAGGTAGTTATGTCACAGAAGTACCACCTCAGAAAGGATTAGTGTTGATCTCATTAGAGAAGGTTGTTACCAAGCTCACCCTATGTACATGGACTTGTTTCACATGGTATTTCCTTTCTACTTTTCTGCCACATTGTGATGCAGCCAGGATGCCTTCACCAGAGGTCAATGGGGGAACAGGGGGGAGTCATTCAGTCTTGGACTTTCAGCCTTCAGTATAGTGAGCTAAAAATTTCTTTCTTATAAAAAATCCTACATCTGGTATTGTGTTATAGCAACCCAGAATGGATGAATACACCAGGTTATATGGTAGACTAGGATATTTTCTGTTCCTTAACTTAGGCTCTCTGAACATTCAATATTGTGAATGCTATAGTGGCCATGTATCATGACTGTTCAGAAAAGGAAGAAAGCTGTTGTCTAGAGAGACTAAAAGATGCTTTTGGGAGGAAACATGACACTGGAACAGATTGTGTGTGTGTGTGTGTGTGTGTGTGTGTGTGTGTATTGGATGCTCATGGTTGTGTCTGTGTGCTCTTTCCTGTGCATGTGGAGGTCAGAGGTTGACACCGAGTGTCTTTATTGCTCCCAGCCTTATTTTTTGAGACAAGGACTCTTACTGAACCCGGAGCTCACCATTTTGGCTAGCCTGGCTGGCCAGCAAGCACTGGATCTTCCCCTCTGGCACCCCCAGCACTGGCATTACAGATGTGTGCCACTGCACCTGGCTTTTATGTGGGTACTGGGAATTCAAACCCAGTTTCTCATGCTAGTGTAGCAAGCACTTTGCCCATCTCCCCAGCTGCTGAAGCTTGTTCTTGAAAGAGGAATAGAAACCTGGCAGTTGAGAACATGGAAGGAGGTAACAGAGGGAGCAGCAAGAGGAAGCAGCAAGATGAAAAGACCAAGTGTTGGTCAGGTGGTGTGGTGAGAGCAGCACAGAGTCCAAGGTGAAAGATAAAATGGAAGAAGGTGGTAGAGGCCTTCTTTAAAGTCCATGTCACATGGGAAATTTGGACTTCATTTTGCAGGGAAGTACTATAGTATTTTTATTGGTTGTTGTTTTGAGACAGGGTCTTATGAAGCCCATGATGGCTACTCAAATTTGATAATATAGTCAAGGATTACCTTAAATTTCTGATCCTCCCGACTTCATTTCCCAAGTCCTAGGATTCTAGGTGTGCACCAAGATGCCCAGTTTATGTGATGCTGGGGATCAAGTCCAGGGTTTCATGTATGGTAAGCAAACACTCTACCAATTGAGTGATATCCCCAGTCCAGTACTGAAGCTTTTAAAACAGAAACTGATTTATAAAGCCAGTTCCGTGAGCACTGTGGGGGATGAGTTAGAGAGGCAAGAAACTGGAGGTGACAGATTACTTCAGGGTGTGCTCTTGCATTAAGGGGGCCTTGAATGAGAGCAGTTCCTCCTTTGGTGGAAGGAAGGGGCCATTCTGAATGATGCCAAGGAGATAGATAGGCAGGGCTGTACAGGGGATACTGAGGAATATCAGGCAAATGAGCTTGGAATATGAGTGAGGACTATTGGGCAAATCAGGCAGACCAGCAGTTCTTAGACAATTTGTAGCATCTTAGAACTTCAAATTCCTCATCTGTGCAAGTGGTTACACATGATACATGCACACTAAGTTTCTGGAAGGCAGGTATAACATGTGGAGGTAACTGCCTCCAGAGAGCAGATCCTTAATATTTATGTGTACTTTGAATTTCCTTTAGTCACTGGAAACAGGTAGTGAAGTCAGGGAGACATTCAGGATGAATGCAAGATCTGTATCTTGGGCAAGATGGTGGAGAGTACAAAAGAATGGTACATATTTGTCAAGGAAGAAGTTACTGTGTTCTAGAACACAGCTGCTTTTCTCTTTCTTTTTGGTCTTTTTATTTTTTTAATTTATTTTTTGTTCTTTTTGAGGCAGGGTCTCCCTGTAGCCCCAGCTGTCCTGGAGCTCACTTATGTAGACCAGGCTGGCCTTGAACTCACAGAGATCCTTTGGTCTTTTTGAGACAGCGACTCCCTATAGCCCCAGCTGGCCTAGAACTCACTATGCAGACCAGGCTGGACTTGAACTCACAGAGATCCACCTGCCTCTGCCTCCCAAGTGCTGGGACTAACGGCTTGAACACAGCTTCTTAGACTGCACTGTTTAAATATGGAGTTTAAGAATATGGGGATCATAAAAAAATTTGGTCATAGTAAAGGTTTCAAACATGGAACGAATGTGAGGTAGGTCTGGCAGTGCTTGCCTGTGTTGCATTGGTGACGTCACTGCAGCCTGAGTTCTGAACATACAACACACGTGCTTTATCATGAACGTTCTGTATGTCATCATGTCACGAGAAACCAATGAATGCTGCCTGAAATACCTCAGCTCAGATTCAAGACTACTATATGGTATGAATTGTAGTGCTTTTACTGGACACACAGTTTTCGGTACTTGTAGAAACATACTGGCTTAATTATGAAAACAGACTTTTAGTATTTTCCTACTGCCATCCCTGGTATATATTGTTAGTATATCTTTGGATTGTGATATAATGTCTCCTATTTGAGTTGCTCACTTGAGTGTCATAAAAAAATTACTGACTACATTTTGGCATGAGATTAGGACAAAAATTCCAACAATTTCAGAAACAAGCATAAATATATTTCTGCTGTTTTGCACTACATATCTATGTGAAGTATAAAGTAGTGTTCTCAGTGGTGATGATTATAAAATTAAAATATCAATTGACTCTGAATAACATTGGAGAAGCTCTATGCCCTGAAATGTCAAATATTCAGATACAGGATTGGGGAGATGACTCAGTGGGCAAGAGAGCTTGCTGTGCAAGCATAAAGACCTGAATTTGAATCTCCAGCACTCATGTAAAAAGCCAGGCATGTTGTATACATACCCGTAACCACAGCACTGTGGGAGGTGGAGACAGGAAGATCTTTGGGATTTGCTGGCTGCCAGCCTAGCTCCAGGTTCTGTGAGAAAGACCTTGTCTCAAGGGAATAGAGACTGTCAGAGTAAGATACCTGACATCCTCTTCTGGATGCCGTGTGGATAGACATGCCCAGGCCCACACAACTGCATATATACCATACACATATACCACACACATACACAATAATAATAATAATAATAATAATAATAATTGTAATTTTAAAAGGAAATCAGGATGGTAATAACAGTGTGTACCTCTGTGCTTTCTATCGTGAGAATCAATTTACACAATGAAATAGGTATCCTTCACCTTTAGAAACGGACGAAGTGACTGTCAAAGCAGAAAAGTTTTCCCACAGTCTCACTGCTGCTAAATATAAACACTATGGGAAAAGGATTCACAAATTATGGTAAAAAGTTACTTTTATAGTTCGGATTCAGTCTTGGTTGAGATTTATGTATCAGGGAGAGCTCTTTATCACTTCTGAGAAGTTCAGAGACTTCAGGTAAGCTTTGATCCACATTGTCTCAAGGACCGGGCTTCTCTCCACCTGTCTATTCTGCCTTGACAATTTGGCTGGAGACTTGGCTTCTGCTCTGTGGCTGCCTGAGTCATTCTCATGTGTTCACTCTGCAATGACAAAGTGACTGTGCTGGTTGGAGGCCCATTATCACCGTACTATTCCAGCAGAGCAGCAGATTCTTGCCTTTCCCCAAAACTCTAGAAAACATCTCACTTCTCATTAGGTTACATGTCTACCCACAAACCATGGTTATAGGATGATTGCCTTCAGTTCACTGGGTCCCATTTCCGTCACTCACCCTAGCCCCACAGCTAGGAATGAAAGGAGAGTATTTCTCAAAAGCAAATACAGGGTTCCTGGAGGGAAAGTACAGGAAATGGCAGCTGTCTACTGCCCTCTTAGGACTTAGGAGTGTTGATATATCTGTATATCACCTTTAAATGTTTTCTAAGAACATTTTTACATGCATTTACTTTTAATTTGTTTTTTTTTTAGCTACCAAAAGCAATTTCCCATGTTGTAAAAGCTCATTGTACTGAGTAGACTCATGACATTTTTATTGGCTCAATGAAATATTCCAATGGACTCCACATGGTTCAGCAGTAGCATCACTGGTAGGTATGTTGTCTTCAGATTAGCCTGAAATAAGGTCCTGGAAGGAGCTGCTTGGTTGCTCCCTATTACTCTTGCCTCTGCCACACCCAAGCCTTTAGTCTTTTCTCTGCATGGCTTCTAGGGCTTGGTTTGTGAGGGGAAAGGATGGAGAGAAGGTCAGTTCAAACTTTATGGCCATATTGTGGTCACTTTGCCTGTCACCACCATTCCCTAATTAGTAACTATTCTATTTCGCCACTAGGTGTCTCACGATCCTAGAATTTGGGAAATAGCCGCAAATAGTTGGAAATAGTGGAAGCACAGGTAAAGTAACCAGCCCTCCTCCCTAAAAAAAAAAAAAAAAAAAAAAAAAAGGATGAACACTGGATGTCAATGTGTATTCCCTCATTGCTCGAGATACTTTATATTTTGGGTAAAGAGGCCAATTGGGGGTGGGGGGGGCATTACTGGAATTCTGGAGATCATGGGTGGTGGGAGCTAGTATTTCATGACCCTGAAAATCCTCAGTACTCCCCGACATTGATCTTTGAGGAAACAGAATCACCTCTGTGTGACATGTTTTTCATTTTGGTTGGAATTTTCATGGATAAGAAGGCTAATTTCTTTAGATTTTTCCCAGAATGTTTCAGTTTCTAAATTTGTGAGCCCAAACTTGTGTGTTCATATTCTAAGTAGAATAGTCAGCTTAAGCTTGGGGATTAACAGTTGACAGTGTGCCAGTCAAAATATTTGTCTTCTTTGAAGCAACTAGTGAGTTCCAGTATTTTTCATGAACCTTTCTTATATAAGGCAACAGGGCACTTCATTAAAACTGCCCTGGAGGAAATTATATGATAGCCTTTGTAAAAACAATGTTCTAGAAATGTAGGAGAAGACTATATCAATACAGAGAGTGATTGATTATATTTTGTGACTTCAGCTGTCTTGATGTTTTTGTGTTGTCACAGCTCATAGTGACTACATTATATACAAGAGGAAAGGATCCAGTAAAAGAGAGGTTGCCGGTTTCCCATCTGCTGGGCCTTAGTCAAAGCAACCCTCAGGCGAAAAGAACCAAAACCTCTCTTGTGTCTTTCAGAGTTTGTCTTTGCTGTTTGTGATGATGAGTTGGGGAGTAATGTCTAGATGTGGAGATAGACTATCAGGTGGTTCTCTCACTGCAGGCAGATTGCTTCGTGTTGTCTGAAGCCATTTCCTTATCTGTAAAATGGGAATGCAGCCTCTTTTAACAAATTGTTGTGAAATCTAAGTAAGGTCATCTAGATGAAAAATTTATAAAAAAATAATTTTGAGGCATATTGTTAACGTCGCTGTTGCTTTAAGGCTTGGCGGTGAAGACTTACAGGTTGACTGGTAAGTGGTAATGGCTTAGTTGGAATCTGTGGTTCAAGATCTCAACATAACAATGAAAACGTGAGTGTCAGACATGTATTTTAACACACAGAGACACATGGACATGGACATAGAGACATAGACACATACATATACAGACTGATGACACTTTATTCAGTTGATACCCTTGGTGGGATTTTTTTTCCTCCTTCTAGTTCTAGCTTTTTAGTTACTCAGTAATCAGGATAGAATTCTTTCCAGAAGCATAGTCATAAGATTCTTGAGGATTGGTAGAGATCATAGAAATTTGACTGTATCCACCTATTTATTTGAATTTATCTTATTTTCAGTTATTCACTGGGTAGAGCAGTTTGATAATGGCAGAATTTACCTGACAATCCAAAGTTAAAAGCAAAGCAAATACAACACGGAATTAAGTGGCTTGGAGCAGCCTGTATCTGAAGATCAGTCCTCAAGTGATCCTGTCACATGAAGTCAGCATTTTTTTTTCCCCTTAAGACAGTCTTGAAATGTAGCTGGGGCTCACTGTGAACACACAATCCTTCTGTCTCAGCCTCTTGAATACTGGAATTATAGACCTGTGGCACCATGCCTGACTTCAGAATCTTTTGTCTACAGATAATTGAAATTCTTGAGTAGCTTAACTGTATGCAAGGCAGAGAGCCATGCTTGAAGCTGAGGATCAGCAATGGATTTTGGTTGGTTTTCTTATATTATTAAATTGTATTATCTGTGAAGGTGTTAGTTAGAAAATATCGCTTACTCTTAAGAAATAGTACCTACCATACATCAGTCAAGAATATGTGCCTGATATTCTACTTAGATAACAAGGTAACTAGATAAGCTTAATCCTCTCACCTATGTGGAATGTTATCCTACTCTCCCCTGTTTTAGATGAAATCAAAGCTCTGAGAGGCCAAAGGACTTGCTGACAGTTACAGAGCTGGTAGATGTCAGAGGCAGGATGCTAAGACCCCAACACCCAGACTCTTTCTATCACTTACACTTTCCATCACTTACGCTGAGTGCATAGAGCTGAGTCAGACTAATATCAATTGTTTGAAGGTGCCCACAGCTTCTGTTCTTAGCCAATTTGAAAACAAAGCTTGTATGCATAGATTAGCTGTCTTTAATCAGAGCTCCTTGCCTAACACTATCCATACTGTTAAGCTTCTACTTCAAACAAAGGTTTATCATCTTTTTTTTTTTTTTTGCGCTGAACACACAGTGCTGGCTCCCAAATCTTTCCCTTTGATTGTATTCTCTCTTTTCAATTTCCATAAGCATTTGAGATTCCTTCCTTGAATATAAAGGGAGGAAATGAATGACTGTATAAGTTAAATGTTACATAAGAAATCTTTGGTTGAATAAGCATAAAAGGTAAAAATTAGGGCAAATATTCAGGTTAAAGTAATTTGCTTGTAATTTAGGATTGCAATATAGACAATAAGTACATTTTTGTTTGTTTGAGACAGGGTTTCTCTGCATAGTCCAAGCTAGCCTCAAACCTTCAGCGAGCCTCCTACCTCAGCTTCCCAAATACTGAAATTACAGGTATGCAGCACCATGCTTGGATGATGATAAATGCAGACAATCAGCTGAAAGACTGTCCCCTCTTTTTCTTGGGCACTGTTTACCAGGATCCTGGAAAGGGAGGTGTGAGGAGTTTGTAGAAATCTGTCACTTGGCGGGAAGAATCTTGTATGTAGAACATACACATCATGCATTTCTCTGGAAAACTTCATTCCATGTAGAGGGCACAAGGCTATGAGGGGGCGGGAATAACTAAATTGGGCCCAGAACATGTAGATCTGAGCCCGCCTCTCTAACTTCCTGACCCTATACTCTTTGGCAAATCACACCATAACTGAATTTTGCATTTATAATATGTAAAAAAAGCTAAAAAATCATCGTTAGTTATTATACAAGGCTAGTGTGAGGGCCACATGAAAGAAGAGATGGAAAAGGGCTTTGTGAACTAAGAAGTACTGGGAAAACATGAAGAATAACATCACCACAGAACTTCTTAGCTTTCTGGGGCTGGAGAGATGGCTCAGTGGTTAAGAACACTGACTGTTTTTGCAGAAGACCCAGGTTTAAATCCCAGCACCCACATGATAGCCAACAACTGTCCGTAACTCCAGCTCCAGGGGATCCAACAGCCTCTTCTGTCTTCCACAGTCATTGCATGACACGGGTGCACTTACCTACATGCAGGCAATACACGCATACACATTAAAAAAAAAAAAAAGAACTTCTTAGCTTTGTGTGACTGTTCATGAGAGGATGGCAGAGGTGGTGATGGGAGTTAGGGAATATTATGCTAAGGAAGGTATTGGCAATATGCCCTCCTTTATATATTGATGCTAAAACAGCAGGCAAAATGCCAGAACAAGCTGCTCTTGAGGCCCCGATCTCTTCTCTTCACTGTCCCTTAGCTGTTCTACCTATGAACAGCTGCTGTAATTTGGATTTTGAATGTTCCCTCCAAGGCCCAAGTCCTGTTAACTACTGGGAGTGGAGGAAACTTTAGGAGGGAGAGTCCAGAGGAAGAAAGTTAAATCGTTAGGGACTATGCCCTTGAAGGGATATGGGGTGTGGTTTTGTTTCTCTTTGCTTCCAAGTTGCCCTATATGAACAAACCTCTTCTGCCACACAGTACTGCCATTATGTGTTTTGCCACCATAGGCTCATTGCAACAGGACCAAGTGACCATGAACTGAAACCTCTGAACCAAAATAAACCTTTTCATTTACTAAGTTGATTACCTCAGACATTTTGTTATAGTGACAGAAGGCAGACTAACACAGAAGAGAAGTGTGTAAGGGCCTTCATCTCCCCTAATCACAAGAGGGAAGTCAGCACTGAACTACAGAGATAATGGGTCACTAATAATGACTACTGTTTATTGTTTACTGTGTGCCAGATATGATGCTAACTGTTTTATGTACATGACTGTTTTTATTTCTTGGGCCCTAAAATGAAGTAGGTATGAATGTAATTCCCATTTTATAGCTAAGGAAACAAGAGGGTCAAAAAAGTAAAAAAGTAAATGAAACTTGCCTGAGAATTGTAATTAGATAGCAGCATTTATCAGGGGAGTCAAATTCAGGAGGTCTGAGTCTAAAACCCACATCCTCAAACACCAAGCTGTACACAACCTCTAGCTCTTGCACATCCTCACACTTTCAGCTTCCGGCCCCCAAACACAAATTCACCTGTGGTATCTGCTTCTGAAGGCAGAGAAAGGTTGGGTGCTGATGCTGGGTTGGTACTTCCATTTCCTACTTATTGGACAGATATCTCTTATCTGTTTCTAGATAAACCACAGAAGGATTAGAGTTGCTGTTATGGCAGGATTTGGTGAGGTGACTACAGTTAAATAACATCCATGGTTTAGTGATGGGGACAGTTGTTAACAGTGGCACTAACTGGTACCCTTGCATATCCCTTTTCTCCACAGACTAGGAGTCACCATCCATAGCATTTACTTAGCACCCACGGAGTACCGTGTTCAATGCCAAGTGCCCATGCATGATAAGGCACTTAGACACAAGAGAAAGCAGTAGAAAGCAGAACATGATGAAAACAGTTTAGAAAGCAAGTCAAACTGAATTCTGAGACGGGGAGATAGTTTGGAACAGAGCAGTCAAGGGTGATTTTTATGAAGGGGGCAGTGAACTGGACTTTGGAAGATGGGTGGGATTTGACTAAATGAAAAGAGTTAGAGATAGATGGGAGAGAATTTAGAGGAGATGACATTGTGAGAAAGCCATGTGGTGCAATGATAGGATGACACTGGAATAAGTGCTGTTGTTAGGATGCCTTTAACTACTTGAAACAGAAAGGGCTTAAATAGCCAGGCATGATAGTGTATGTTGGTAACTTAGTGCTCTGCAGGGAAGGGAGGAAAGATAGGAGAACAAAATGCAAGAAAGATATGTCTTAAATTATTTGTCTGTCTGTTCCTAAATCTAATAGTGATAAAGGGAATGGAACATGACAGATTTCCATCAGTGGGTAATAAACATTAGCCTCATTGGAATTACCCAGAGAGCCTGTAAAAATAGTATTGCCCCCCAGGGTTTCTGATCCAATAAGTTCGAGGTTAAATTTTTCCAAACAAGTTGCCATGTCATAATTGTGGTACTATTCTGGGGCCACAAAGTAAGCAGGTATGGAAGGGATGCCAGTGCATCTGCTACCATGTCTCTCAAGATGCCCCAGTGTCCTGGTTTGCCTGGCACAATTCCCTATTTATGCCTGGAGTTGCTGTAGTTATATGACTTTTCACTTTCAAATGTGCCTGGCCATCTTAATATGTACATTTCACATATAAATTGCCACTGTACTACAGAGTGCTTTGAAGTTTAGTCAAGAACTCTATTTTTTGTTTGTTTGTTTGTTTGTCTTTTTGAAGCAGGGTCTCCCTGTAGCCCCAGCTGTTCTGGAACTCATTATGTAGACCAGGCTGGCCTTGAACTCAGAGATCTGCCTGCCTCTGCCTCCCAAGTGCTGGGACTATAGGCGTGCGCCACCACGCCTGGAGGACTCTATTTTTTAAGGTTGCAAAATATTTATCAGTCCCTTAAAGGGCAAGCAGAGTGAGGATTGGTGAGAAAACAAACTTGGACAGAGGGAGAATTTGAACAGTAATGAAGACCTAACAAAGTTTCAGCCTACTGGACAGAGAGAGATAAAGTCAACAAGTGCTATCAATTTAGTAATAAGTTGTCATGAAAATATCTTTCTAGCTCATAAAAGAGAAAGTGAATCACTAGAGACATGGAGTTCTTGATAAGCATAGGGGGAGAGGAACACCATCAGTTTGAGAATTAAAGGCAAGGACTAGATCATTCACTTCTCTATGCCCAAAATGATGTGATATTCAAATGAATGAAATTTCAAATAAGCAGCAAGGTATATGGCAAATAATGATTAAAAGCTATATTTTCAGTAGAAATAAATCATTATATATTGATCCATCCACTCTAATTGGTTAATCAGAAACAGATTGAAATTGGTGATGGGCTTTGGAAATGTTGATTTTAGGAAGAGCCTAAAATGATGCCAATTCAATCAGTTAATCTATATTAAATACTCAGAAAAAAATGGTGACGATTTTCCCTTAAGCATTTGAGTCCTATGAGATGACTGTGACAGCTGGAGCAAGGTTGTTACATCAACTATATGAACAAATAAATGGACCTGAGAATTTGTGATGAAGAAAACAAGATGTTAGTTATACAGAGGGCTTAAGAAATAAACTAGGAGAAGAGGTTGGGAAATGAATCAGAGTGTGAAGAACACCTGATGAGGGAAAACTTGAAGGAGTTAATAATTGAGAGAACGGGGGCTGGAGAGATGGCTCAGCAGTTATATTGAGTGAGGTAACCCAAACCCAGAAAGGCAAATGCTGAATGTTCTCTCTCGTTTGTGAATCATAGCTTCAAACTTCTCATTTGGTGTGTTTAAATTGGAATAGCTGCAGAAGTCAGGAAATCAGAAAGAGGCTATGGGGAGGGATTGCTTGAGGGAGGGAGGATAGTAGCATAGAGGTAATATGAAAACAGAGAGAGGGACTACAGGGGTGGAAAGGTTTAAGTAGGGAGGTTGGTGCAGGGGAAGGGAGAGAAGAGGGAAAGAGAGTAGGGCTAATCAAATCAAAGGATGTATGAAAAGTCGTGTAGAAATTACTGTCTTGTAACCCAATAAAAATAGCTTTAAATTATATTTTACAAAACAGCTTTGAATGGTAGGTAAATATCCCTAAAGCCTGTTTAACTGTTTAACTACAGGGAATACTACCATACCTATTCTAGAAGTTAACATGCTGTTGGCTTTGTATTTTCCATCATCTTTTTGTGATGGTGTTGGTGTCTTTTAGTGTGCACACAGACAAACCAAGGTGTTTCAACTATAATTCTTAGAAGAACATTGTCCAGCATGATTGTTGATAATGACAAGGGTACAAAAAGAATTTTGGATCTTGTCTACTGCCTGATACAGATCACGTGTGATGACCATAAAGGTGATCTTGATCATCCTTCTTCACTGCCAGTGACCACTGATTATAGCAGACATGTGATATAGTACACATTTGTGTCAAGGAACTTATCTATGCATGTTAGTGTATACATGTTTGCATGTGTGTGTATAGGCCTGAGGTTGATGTTGGATGTCTTCCTCAATTATTTTCTATCTTGTATTTTGAGGCAGAGTCTTTTACTGAAGTGCAGGCTTACTTTTTAGCCAGTGTGGTTTACCAGCTTGCCCAGGGAGTCCCTATGTGGCTTTTATGTGGGTTCTGATGTTCTGAATTCTCTGGTCCTTGTGTGGCAAGTACTTCACCAGCAGAGCCATCTCCCAGCCCGTCTATAATAATTTTTTGTTATATTCTTGTATAGCGTTAATACATACACACTCACAAGTGTAATTCTGAAGAATCCTCACAGTTCTAGGGAGTAGAAGTTAAAATATCAGCAAGGCTGATTTCTTCTCTGAAGGTATCAGGGGAGACTCCTTCCATCCCTGTCCACTTCTGCTGGTTACCAGAAGTGGGTATCCTGACTTGTCAGTGTTCACTTTAATCACTGCCTCCATCTTCATATAGTCACTGCCTTTGGCTCTGTCTCTGATTCTTCTCCTATTCCAAGGACACCAGTCATATTGAATTAAGAGGATCACCAGTGAAAGTGTTTAAGGGATTATTGAAGAACTCAACCTGAATAGGGGATAAAACTGAACACTATTCTAAGTCCTTTCTTCTTTTTTTTAAACTAATTTCTTCTAAATAAGAGTATGTATAGCTTTTGATATCCATTTTGCTTACTATTTTAATAGTATGATTCATTAAAATAGTAGGGCATCAATTGCAGCTAACTCATTTTTTGTCTTATGTGCAATGATTTCTACTAAGATTTTGTATTAAGCTAAAGTAGCATGTACATATAAATTTTGATCATAGTGCAGCTCACAGTAAAGCAGAATTAAAAATTAACAAATAGGGTTGTTGCCAAATATTTATGGATGAGCCATAATTACAAATTTGGTCTGGTAGACTTTCTACATCTGGTATACTTAGTTGAAAGCCATGTAATTTCTGAAAGAAAAATAGTAAAAGAATATTCCTGCTTTTCTTTCTTAATCTAGGTTCTTTTTCTGAAAATTTTCTACCTAATGGTTACCAAAGACTAGGTTTGAAATTACCTTACATACTAGACACTTCTAATGTCATTCATGGAATCAGACTGAACCCCTATGAGGGTTTTTCCTAAGAAATTCCTAAGTGTCGGGGATGCTGTTTTAAAGTTTACTTAAACTACTTCCTCTAACTCCATACAAAATCACAAACCCAAGCACAAGCCAGATTAGAATCAAACCTCATAGCTCTCTGCAAAACCAAGAATTGTGAAATTTTAGTTAACCAAAAACAGTTTGAACTTTGTTATTTCAAGTCTTCTATTAGACTTTCTTCATCTGTCAAAATGATCATACATGGTTCCAATCTTTCAGGATAAGGACAGTTTGTGGAGAGTCTACTAAAACAGCAACAGTAAAAAAAAAGTTCAAATATAGTAGAATTTTTAAGCTGAGAGTCTTCTGTTCTATACTTCATTCATTGTAGGAATTTCCCCCTCAGTATCTTTGAGAGAAGCAAAGCCACAGCATCGGGGGTGGGCAGTTGGTTTCACTGTTGAGTGACTTTAACTAGAATGTTTTCTTAGGATGAGTCACAATGTATTTCACAACACATTTGCTTCAGACAACTGTAGACAAAACTGGACTGCATTGTGCCCCCCTAAAACTCATCTGTTGAAGGTCTAACCCCCAGTATGACTGTATCTACAGAAAGGACTCTGGGGAGGTTTTTAAGGCAACTAAAGTCATGGAGGTGGGATCCAAATTCAATGGCATTGGTGGCCTTATAAGAAGAAGAAGAGGAAAATCTTTCCAAGGAAAGCCCATGCAGGGAAACTCCAAGAAAGAATGGCTATCTGCAAACCATGTGGAATCAAATTTCTATTTTTTTTCAAGCCACCTAGCCTATGGTATTTTGTTATGGCAGCCTGAGCTGACTAACACACATATGCACACACATACATGTTCTCTCTCTCTCTCTCTCTCTCTCTCTCTCTCTCTCTATATATATATATATATATATATATATATATAAAATCTCAAAGTTCTTAGCTTTCATCCCTATTCTAGTCTTTTAATATTATCATGCCATCCCTCCTTCTCCTCCTCTTCCTCCTCCTCCTGATAATGATGATGATGATGATGTGTGTATATGCATATGTGTGTTTATACAGGTACATGCATGTGGAAGTCAGTTCTCTATTTCCACCATGAGTTGTTGGACTTGTTCAGTAAGCACTTTTACATACTGAGTGATCTCACCAACTCCTGCTTCCATTCAGTATTTAAAATTAAAATTCAGGGACTGGAGAGATGGCCCTGTGGTTAAGAACACTGGCTGCTCCTGCAGAGGATTTAAGTTTGGATCCCAGCACCCACATGGTAGCTAACAACTGTCCCAACTCCAGTTTCGTGAGATCCGATGCCCTCTTCTTACCTCTTCAGGCATTGCATGACACAGGTGCACTTACATCCATTCAGGCAATATACTCACACACATGAAATAAAAATAATAAATAAAATATTTAAACAATAAATAAATAAAATTAAAATTCACAGTGAATTCCTTTCTTCATCTCATACAATAGCTAGATTGTTGTCCAGACTGAACAATCACTTTGAGGTCACTGTAGCTTGTATTGTCCTTACCAAAATCATCTTGTTAGAGCCGAGTATAGTATTCTGACCAACATATAACATTGTTTTCTGTGGGCTAGATTTCATGTCTTCTTGTGTACATACATTAAATCATGTTAATTTTGCTCTTTTAGAAAACAGGCTGGGGCTGGGGGTACAGCTTAGGGGTAGAACACCTAACTAGCAAGTATGAAACCCTGGGTTCCATCCTCAACACTACAAAAACAAACAAGCAAATAGAAACCTGCACTCCCTCAAAGCTCCAGAAAATATATTATGTATAGGTTAGACTTATGATCACCTAAGATCTGTGTATTTATTTAGTTGAGCTTTTTCCTGGGCCTTGCAGCCCAGTAATCTTTTGACTTACCAAGTAAAAAACATATTAAAAATGTGAAGGCTTTAAAAAATATTATTTCAACACACAAATATAAATGCCAAGAGTCAGTGGTTTGGTAAAACAAATTGCATATTCAAAAGCTAGCCTAGTGTAAAGGAGAGCCTATTTAAAAGTTGATGCTGTGGACTGTGGGCTGGTGTGTAGTTCAGTAGCAGAATTAGCATGTGTCAGGTTCTGGATCCAATTTGGAGCACAAGAATCCCAAATCAAACCAAACCAAACCAAGACAAAACCCCTCCAAACAAAAACAAATAACAACAAAATTTTAAAAAAATTGAACTTAGTGTTAAAAAAAAGCTGAATTTAAATCTCAACCCTCCAAATGATGAGCTAGGAGCTAGGTAGCACTTGGTAGTTTCTATGCCCGAGGTAAGGAAACTTTGAACCCAATCAGTGTTTCTTAACTATGAGATTTCCCAGTCCATACAATCCCAAAACAAATCCCTCTAAAAATAAGAGACAGACAGACAGACAGACAGACACACACACGCTCCTAATTGTCATCTGCTATCAATACTGTTTTATAAAATAAAATAACATTTTAAGATCAGAAAAGAAAGAGCAGCATAGAATGATAGTTGACAACTTTACATGGGTGCATTTTTTTCCCCTAAGAATTGAAGAAAATTGTCACTTAATGATCTTTTGGGAACCATTGAACTTCTGTAATCTCTAAGGTCTTGCCTGTACTCTCCAGGTAGATATGGGGCATGCGAACATGTGATTAACAGTGGGATGGTACATCAGGGAGTGTAAGGTATTAACTAATACATATTTATTGAGTATCTACAATGTGCCAGATGTCCAAGGGCTGGTATAGATCAATGAAGAAATCAGACAAAACCCCCAGCTTTGTGGTATTTATATACTAGAGATAGGGGACAGACAATAATCATAAACATAATATAGAAGTCAATTACATGTTATTTTGGAAGATGCTTAATGCTATGGAAATTAAGAAAAAGTAGAGCAGGGTAGGAATAGAGTGAGTATATTCTTTCTGGTCATGGCATAGGAGCACCACATCCCATTCATGTGATTAGCTCTTTCTGCTTCTATTTATTACCTTTAACCCAACCATGAACAAAGTGATTAATTTAGAATTTTATTACTTATTCCACATATTCAATATCCCTAATGCAAGGTTGTTATATGCTATCATAATTAATTCAACTTGGGAATAGGTTACTGAGTTATTTATTTAGAATGACAGTTTATTATTTTATTTAGTAGCAGTATATTTGATTTTGAAAATGCCTTCATTCAATCAATTGATTAATCATCTATCATTTAGTCAACAAATATTTATGGACTGCTTATTACTTTTGTGTGTGTGTGTGTGTTAGAGTTATTTTGTGTGTATGTATTATATATTAGAGTTATTACTATAGAGCTATAAACTCTATAAGGAGTAGCAATTAGATATCTAGAAATGGCAGTGTATTCTAAGCCAATGATTATATTTGCAGTGTAAGCATTTGCTTATTTTTATTTTATTTATGTATGAGCACAGTAGTTTGTCTCACAGTACTTCTCTGGTACAGAAGTTGGCATATTTTTCTCGTGATATATGTAGGGAAATGTGAGATTCCAGGAAGCTAAAGGCATTACCTGAGGTCACTGAGGGAGTGTCAACACTGCAATGGAGACCTCAGGTTTCAGTGTCAGTGCCTAGCACATCTGCTCTTGAGCTGGTTGGCATCAGTTGCATACCTTTGGCTCCAGGTATCTCTGGAAGCTAAGCGACCCACAAATGTATTGCCGTCTAGACCTCCCCTCCCAGAATACCCATCTGTTTCTGGGTTCTACATCTGCATTCGATGTCAAAGAATTTCAGATAGTTAAAATTCATAAGAGCACTTCAAGGTCAGATAGTGAGGTTCAGGCTTCCCTCTGGTCCAGTTTGGTAAGTAGCAAGTGGAGTAGAAGGTAGGAAGAGGGTGGGAGAAAAGGCCAAAGTTGGAACTGGCCATGTGTATCCCAGCTTCTTTATCACATTGCTCGTTCCAACTCCTCACTACTCACCCTTCTCCTTTTAGGCATCATCTTTTAGATATGAACTTTTATATCTGACTTATGGTTCCAGATTACTGTGATGCATATTAAATTTGAGAAACATTGCTATAATCTAATCTGTAGCTGTCTTCACATATAAATGAGTTGGAATTATTGTAGGCAAGCTGATAATCACAAGGAATTCTATATCTGTGATCTTGACCACCATTGTGATCTTGACAGCTTTGGGGACTGTCATCCTTTCTGATAAAGAGACTATTCTAGATATAGCCAAGAATATAGGACTTTGCTCAGCTAAAGAAATTAAAGAATGCAGAGAGGAATATCAGACATTAACTGTGGCTTGGACTTGGGGAGGGGGCTAGGCATGTTTTGCACATGTTTTCTGTAAAGATTATATAAATGGTTTTTGTTTTGAAGAATAGGATCCCTCCTGGAAAATCATACTATGTAGACTTCCATCTTTTCCTCTCGAACTAAAGGTCCTTTTGTGTTGACTATGAGTTTATAGTTTAACCTACTCTAGGTAGGCTCTTCCCTATAATCAAAAAATATTTTCAAAGACAGTAAGATCAACAAACAAAGTCCTGCAATAGACAAAAAAGACTAGGAAACACCCTAAGCAATTTTGACCCAAGATGTCTTGTGGGACTGCATCTGAAACTACTGTGTCATCTCACTGTTGGTGTCATGGCAGATTACTCCGGGGGCACCTGAAAACAGACAAAAAGGTGAGGCTTTTGATTTGATCTGTCTTTCAGTGACTCCCTGATAGAATGTTTAGAGCTGAACATTTGTGGAAAGGGTGGTGTATTTGCTGGCTGCCACGTGTCATCTTCCTAACGTTCCTCCATATTGACGAGGATTTGAGCAGCATCTTTATTGCATGGGAGTTTTTTTTATCATGGGAAGAGTTTCCTAGCTGACAAACTTTCATACTTCTTTCACAATCAAATATTATGAGACCTGGGATCATGTTGGATTAGATGGACGTTAGGTTGCTTCAGAGCTTAGCTGTTTCAAGTACCTCATAAATTCCTGAGAAGCTAAATTACCCTGACTGGAACTAAAGACATGCTTCAGGTCAGACTGCACTAGTAATGATTCACTCTGGGATTTCGTTTCAAGCCACAGGAACTAAAAATGCAAGTACAGTTCCCAATGTGAAACACAGTCTACAGACTTAATCCACTTAACTTTCTCAAATTGTCACATCTCTCAAAACAGCCAATTTCTTCATTGAGTATAGATGAATTTCCTCAGTGGCAGGTGTTACCATCTGCCTACTGAGATGCCCTCATTTTCTTTATCATTCATGTGTGTTCTCTTTCCAGAAAAGCGTGTAATACAAACCAAACTAATCAAGTTAAGAGCATATGCCTTGGTGGTCTGGGAATATTGCTCAGTTGGTAGAGTGCTTGCATGAAGGCCTGGGTTCAATCTCTAGCATTCCATAAACTGGGAGTGATGCACATATCTATAATCCCAACACTTGGCAGGAGGATCAGGAGTTCAAGGTCATCATCTGCTACATAGCATCTTAGAGACCAGCCTGGGGTATATGAGACCATGACTCCAAAAACAAAAGCGTGTGCTTTGGGATTAGATGACCTGTGTTCAAATCTACCAACCTGGCTTGCTAGAGGCATATCTTTGGATAGATTTTTTAACCTTCCTAAAGTATAGTTTTGTATCTTTAAAAGGGAGAGCCAGGCATGGTGGCGCACGCCTTTAATCCCAGCACTCGGGAGGCAGAAGCAGGCAGATCTCTGTGAGTTCAAGGCCAGCCTGGTCTACATAGTGAGTTCCAGGACAGCTGGGGCTACAGGGAGACCCTGTCTCAAAAAGACCAAACAAACAAACAAAAAAAAGCGGGGGGGGGGGGGGGGAGAAACAATACTAACATCATAGAATCAGCAAATAATCTAGGGTCTGGCATATAGGAAATATGCTTGATAAATATTAACTTTTATTTCAGGAGGCAATGGTGTAATGATTAAGAGCAGGATTGCCCATACTATCTGATTAAAATCTCAGTGCTACCATTCATTAGCTGAATGACACTGGACAAGGTAGCAGTCTGCCTGTTTGTGTTTCCTCATGTCTTTGTGTGTAAAATGAAAGCAGTGATATTATGACTTCACAGGTTAGTTGAAGGATAAATGCATTAATACATGTAAAGTATTTAGAACCAATAATGGGTATACAGAAAGCCTGGACTAAATACTAGGTGAGAATATTGTATAGGGATCATGATGTAGAATTCCTGTCAAGATATAGTGATAGGTCAAGAACTTGATCTCAGGTAGAATCAAACTAATATTACTGTCCTAAACTCCATGACATGTATAATATTCACTGATTCATGAGAGATGGACTAGGAAAAGTACAGGAGATGGACCAATGTACCACCAAGGCTGTTCATACTTGTAGGATACTGGGAGAGAGCATAAAGAGGTCCATGGACTGGTAAGATGGTTCAGTGGGTAAAGGTATTTGCTGCCAAGGCTGATGGCTTGAGTTTGATTCTCAGAACCCACCTAGTGGAAGGAGGAAACTGACTCCTGCAAGTTGTCGTCTGACCTCCACACCCATGCCATCACACGGGGGGAGGGGGGCGGGGGGAGACCTATCAACAATATTTTAAATACATAAAAGACATCAGGCTAAATGATTTTCACCCTCTAGTCATGAAAATCTTCATAACAACCTGGAAGTTTAGATTAAAATGTAGATTCCTCAGTGTTCCATGCCAGAAGTTGGAGGTACAGAGAGAGTCAGTATCTATTCTGTGGTCCCCAGGCCCTGGCCTCCAGCTTCATTCTTCCTGTACCTAATCTCAGTATACAAGGGTCACCCTACCTTGCCTTAATCCCATCCATATGACATTTGTGGCAGTTGGCTCACTGTTAATTGTCAGGGAAGCCCCAGGTAGATGCTCTGGAAGCTAGCTTAGTCTCTGATCAAAAATTTCCTGAAGTAAGTTTCTGGGTACGAGGAACTTATTCTGAAGGATAGTGTTGGTGCCCCCAATTCACATGTGGCTATATTTGGCATCATTTGGATATGGGGCCTCTTGTGCAGCAATTGTGCTTAAATAAAGTCATAAGGTGTAGTCCCCGATCTGATGGGCTTTGTGTCCTTGTAAGAAGGGACACCTGAGTTTGTCTTCCTTCTCCCTTCTCTCCCCTCCTTTCTGCCTCTCCTCTTCTTCTCCTCCTTCCCTTCTCCTTTTCCCATCTTTTCTTTCCTATCCTCCTCTCCCTCACTCCTCTCTCTCATGCACCAAGGAAAGACCATGTGAAGACACAATGAGGAAGGGGCTATATGCAAGCCAGGAATAGAGCCCTCACTGGAGCCTAACCATGTTGTTCCCCTGCTCTTGGATTGTAAACCTCCAGTACTGTGAGAAAGCACATTCTGTTGTGGAAGTCCTCCAGTCTGCTGGATTCTGTTAGGGCAGCCCTAGTAGACTAATTTAGGGAGAGTAGTCTGGCTTCTGGTGGCTGTGCACAGTTGACCTATGAGAAGAAGGACAACCTGACAGAAGCTAGAGTCTCCTCTAGAGAGCAGGTCTCAGGACAGGGACATCCTTGAGTTCCAAAAATGGTATACCATTCCCCAAAGGAGCTCAGAGAGAGGTGTGGAAACTCTGTATTGCATTTGTGCTTGGGTCTAGGCAAGGAGACTATGGAAACTTGTTGATAGTTAATGGTCACTGACTGTTGAGCTATGAATTATTTTAGGAGTCATCAAGCTTTCATTATACAGTTGGAGAAACTGATACTTCTTTAAAGTTGAATAGAACATCATTAGGATCTTGGTTCTCTAAAATCTTAGGTCTATTCTCTTTTATTAAATTATGTCCCAATTTGTGGATTAACTTTAAGAGGACTACTGATTTAAGTAGGAGAAGAACTTTGGTGAATATTTTAAGAATTCTAGCCTCATTTCAGGCCAGAGTTACTCATATTTACCTTATCTGAGCTTGTTGAAACAAGAGCATTTGGTTAAAAGTCATCTATTGGCATTGGTGATCTTCACTTCACCAAGTCAGAGATGGTGTATTTCCCATATGTATACTGTTATCTTTTTCTAGAAAACTCTTGCCCTTATTTTATAGCTGAATGCTTCTGAGCCAATCTACCAACCAGAGCTGTGCTATTTGAAATACGGTTCTGACAAATTCACTTTGCTCTAGGGGATGCAGTTGTAGGGGACACAGATAAGACAGACCACCCAAATAAACAAACAAATAAGACTTTGCAGAAGACACCAATATAAAATGTATTATTTAGAAGTAATGCCTAATCTACTCTTCCTTAAAGAAAGGATGAAACTGACTACTAAAGAGAATATGAAAATTTGGAGGCAGAATATTCAAATTTTCCATCAAGTCTGACAACCTGAGTTCAATGGACTGGGATGGTAAAAGGAGAGAACTGAGTCCTGCAAGTTGTCCTACACACTTGCAGTTACCGTGACATGAACCTTCCCCCCAATAAAATATTAAAAATTAATTAAAAAGTTAAAAAGCATAATAGCTACCTACATGACTATTTGTATTTCTTTTAATATTTATTAACTAGAGACAAAGTGAATAATAGCATTTTTAGGGGGTGAGGCTTTGGGCATTTGTAGACTGTTTTTCACTGTAACTAGATAAAACATGTGCCTAACAGGGCAAATATAGCCTTATGAGGTTCAAATGCAATGCTTGTTTACATTAAAAATCTATTTTGATCACATGAAAGAAGCAGCTTTTGAAACTCAAAAGAGCTGCCCTGAGCAGTGGGGCCAGGCTGCATTCCCGAGGGCCCAGGGGGCCTGGGATGGGCAGTCAGGACTTCAGAGAATTACAGCCTGAAGAGTCAAGATTAGCATCTGTCTGTAGTTCTGGGTAGCCTCTGTCCTCCCTTTGATGACAGGTGACCTTTTCCACTGTGACAATGACAATCCTTCTGGGCTGGGGGAAACATATAAGTACAATCATAATTCTCATTTATCGAGGGCATTTTTATTTTCAAATGACCCCTATACATTGAATGTATCTGAGTTAACTGGATAAGCAGTTTTGTTCTATTTGAGAAGTGACAATATTAAAATTCAGAGAGATCAAATGATTAGAGATTCTTTGATAAAAATCATAAAGTAATAATTGAGGGCTGTGATAAAAGCACAGTGGTTGGGTGCTTGTTTAACATGTGAAAGGCTCTTGGTATCATTCCCAGCAACACACACACACACACACACACACACACACACCACCACCACCACCACCACCATGACCACCATCACCACCACCACCTACAACAAACCTGGTCATTGAGTTCATGTATGCTGACTTCTGTACCTCTGCAGGATATTTCAAAAACAAAACCATCAGAGATTGTAAATGTATCTGATTCAGATGTTGGCTGTGCTTATCAAATAAAAAATAATTTTGTGCTCATAGTTCAGCTAATCACATGGATTCTAGATCTATCTCTTCTGTTTCAGGAGATTTGGGGTGGGGGGAGTGGTGCTGTGAATCAGGTTGGGAATGCTCCCCCAGAGCTCAGGTATGAAAGGTTTGGTCATCAGCTTGGTGCTTGTGGGTGATAGTGGAAGCTTTAAGAGGTAGGGCCTGGTGGGCAGCCCTCAAGTCTTTGAAGGTATGCTCCTGAAGAGGACTGTGAGACTCCAGCCCTTTCTTCTCTTTTGATCCTGGTGATGAGGAGTGGTTTTGCTCTGCCATGCACTTCTGATGTAATGTACGGCCTAGTCATAGGTGCCAAACTGAGGGGTCTGTCAGTTCCTGGACAGAAACCTCCAAAATTGTGAGTCAAACAATCCTTTCCCTGTGATTTATCTCAGGTATTTGCTATAGTAATTCATGTCTAACCAGCACCCAACACATTGCCTCAGAAAATAAAAGTCACTCAAAATTGCATTCATAATAATCCTTTTAGGCCATAATGTTCATTGACTTTTTCCTGATAATAAAATAAAATTTATGGCTATCCTTTTGGAAAATTTAGAATGTGTAAAGGGTATAAAAAGGAATTAAATCTCACCCCTAATTCCATTCCTCTGAGGTAATCACTGTGATTTCCTTTGTTGTATTTCAAGACTTTCTGTTTCTTACTTAGAATATTCAGGTCATACTTTTTACAAAGCTTGAAATAGTTTTGTTGCTTCTGCCTCTGCCTGTTGAGTAGCTGGGATTGTAGGCACAGCTGTATAATAGTGTTTTAATCTTGCTTTTTCATTTAGGATTATATATTAATACATCTTTCCATACCATGAATTGTTTTTAAAAAACCTTATTTATCTAATGAATATATTACATATTATTTAAATGCTTCCCTATTATTGGGCATTGGGTTTGAATCTAAGTTTTTGTTGCTATCTATAGGATTTTTGAAATAGGGTCTCACTACGTAGTGGTGGCTGGCTTGTGACTCAATCTATATCCCTTGTGCTGGATTATAGGTATGTTGCCATCGTGTTTGGATTTGCATCTAAATTTTCTGGGTTTTAAAATTAAAAACTTTTTTTATTATTATTTATATTTTATGTGTATGAATGTATTGCCTGCAAATCAGTAGGTGCACCCAGGTCATGCAATGCCCACGGAGGTTAGAAGAGGGCATCAGATCCCCTGGAGCTGGAGTTATACGTAGTTGTTAGCTGCCATATGAATGCTGGGAATCAAACCCAGTCCTCTTTAAGAGCAGTCAGTGCACTTAACCACTGAGCCATCTCTCCAGCCCTTCATTTTAATATCCTTAAAATAAAATCTTAGAACTGGAGTTATTGGGTCAATAACTTCAATTCATTGATGACAGTAGTTTGTACAATACAATTTATCACTGGTAAGTTGAATTTTTATATATTCTGTGATCGATTTTTGACCCTAAAAGATTCCATTTTTCCTCAGCCCTATGCTGTTGTAATTATTTGAACTTCATGCTCCTAGCTTTTCTTTCAGTATTTCTTGGGCGTTCTTGAATGCTTATATTTTCATTTATTTTAACATCATTATGACAAATTCACAATACTGTCTTTTAAATTATATTTGGATTAAACCTATAGACTTGCTTTAGGAACATACAGTATTTGTTCAAGTATTATAATTATATTTTCAAAATTTTACAATGCTCTTATGTAGACCTACTAATTTCTTGCTTAGATCATTTTTAGAATTTTTTCAAAGATTTTGTTTTTAATTATGTGTATGAGTGTACATGAGTGCTGTGTGCATGAGTGCTGGTGCCCATGGAGGCCAGAAGGGGGCGCTGGATTGGAGCTGGAGTTATGGGTGATTGTGAGCCACACAACATGGTGTTGGGAACAGAACTTCAGTCCTCTGCAAGAGCAGCAAGTGCTTTTAACTGTGAGTTATCTCTCCAGCCTCCATTTCTATAGTTTATTTTTCATATTTTTGAGTTGTAAATGGGTTTGTTGCTTCTTTTACATCATTTAACATTGCTGGTATATGGAACATTTATATGTGTCTGGATATTTTGTATTTGACAACTCCAAAGAACTTTGTTTGGAATACTAAACAGTTGGGTTCTTATAAGTGTATAACCAGACCATCTGGCAGTGACATCTTTTTCAAATCATTCTACCTCTAATTTCTCTTTCAGGGATAGTGGAAGTTACTGAAAATGCATGAGAAATGCAATGTCTAAAGCAGTCTTTTTCCTGTTCAGTCCTACAATGAAAAGAACAAAGATGAGATTGGGGTGAGGCAGGGAGGAATAGAGGGAAGTTGATGCCTGTCTGGGAAAGGCAGGAGAGATGCTGGGCTGTAGGCCACACTCTGCAGCCCTGCGTACTTCAGAGGCTTGCTCAAGGCAGCTGTGGGTTGGACTCCTGATTTCTGTGGTCAATGATCTGCCACCCCCCCAACAACCACTTCCCTTCTCTCTGTCTAAGCTCTATGCCTTTCTCTTCCTCCTCACTTATGGGGACTATGGCCACACCCACAGCCTCTACACCAGGGAAAGAAGTTTCAAACATGCACCTTGCTCCAGTGAGAGCTTGTCATCTCTGCCTGGGAGCCCAGACCATGGCGCAGAGGCCAAGGTCCCTTAGTACAACCTGTCTCCACCCTCCCTGTTCTTACCAGCAACTCAGAGACTCTTGCAATAGTTTTCTAAATGTCTCATGTCCCATCTACTATCTTTATAGATTAATATTTGGAAAGCCTAAACCAGAATACACTCCTTACTAAGAACTTTTCACTAGCTTCCTTAGTACTTAGCATTAAATACAAACTCCTTAGCATGACCCTGAGCTGCTGGCCTCTTTCTACCTCTAGTAGCATTTTGTACCACCTCTTATCTACTTGTTTTCTACACTTCTATCACTCTGCCTCTTTTCCTTCTCCAAAACCCAGCAAGAGCATTTCAACCTCAGGGCTTCTGGACTCACAGCTCCCTCTTTCCTTTGCTCTTGGTAACATGTTTGCATCCTGGCTACATCTAGATCTCATGTCTGTTATCTATGTCCCCATCCTCTCTGTTCTCAAACTATCTGGTTTGTATTCTTCATGGCATTTACAGTAATCTATAATGAGCGTGTCTATTTGTTCACTTTAGTAAATATCTTCACCTTCCGGAATGTAGACTCTATGATGACAGGAAATATTTTTTTCTTTCCTTCTGAATGCCTGGAATCTAGAGCCATTGGCACATGGTTCTAGATTTGAAAATTTTTGTTTCAGCCTGGTTTTCTAGTTTCCTTTCTGTTGCTGTCATAAAACACCATGACAAAGTAGCTTAGAGGAGGAAAGGGTTTATTTTAGCTGATAGATTATAGTTCATCACTATGGGAATTCAGGGCAGGAGCTCAAACATGAACCATGCTGCTGGCTAGCTGACTGGCTCAGGCTTATGCTTAGCTAGCTTTCTTATATAGCCAAAGACCACCTGTTTAGGGAAGAGTGCAGCCCACAGTACACTAGGCCATCCAACCTCAATTAACAATCAAGACAGTCCCCTACAGGCATGCCCATGGGCTGATCTGATCGAGATAATTCCTCAATTGAGGCTTCCATCTAAGGTGGTGCTCAGCTGTGTCCAGTTGACAGTTAAAGCTAACTAGGACACATGGACTTCCTCTAGGAAATCAAATCTGCTCCAAGGGCTTGCATGCATTTAGGAAAGTGATCCCATACCAGAGGAGTGAGGTTTATGGTAAAACAGTGAAGGAGGAAAAGCCAACACAGAGGTCTGACCTCAAGTTGTCACTGCAAGTGACCACTTATGACTGGGGATCAGGCTGATGGGCATCATCAGCATGGCCAATCATTTCAGAAATGTTAATTCATGGGATAAAAGACAGGGTATCTCCTCAGCAGGTTTGGTTATGAGCTCATATTTCCACAGGTATGTATAGGACTAGTTACATAATTTGTGTGATCCAGTGCAAAATGACATTACAGGTCTTATTCAGAAAGCACTCAGAATTTCAGGATGTAGGTGGCAGAGCCTTAGACCTTAAATACAAAAAAAGGCCCTTTTGAGTATGGGACTGCTTGCCACCATTCAGTCTCATGTCCTTGTCCTCAGGCCCTAGATGTATACATGAGTGCCATACAGACTCCCACAGGCCTCCCGCTGGGTTCCTGAGTGTCAGACCCCATGGGACAGGAGCTTGAGTGACAGAGTACAGGTAAATCAATGTGCTGGTAGTTCCCACCTTCAAGAAGCGGGTTGTTCATCAGTGGCTCAAGCAAAAGGTTGTTGAGGGAGCTGGGCCTGGTGGTGCATGCCTTTAATCCCTGTGCTTAGAACGCAGAGGCAAGTGGATCTCTGTGAGATCAAGGATAGCTTGGTCTACGTAGGGAATTCAGGCCAGCTGGGGCTACAGGGAGACCCTGTCTCAAAAAATTCCAAATAAATAAATAAAAGGTTGTTGAGGGGATGTCAGGCAGGGTCCCAGAAGGTGTCAGATCTCAAGAATAAATGAGTTCAGAGTTGCTACTGCCCATTGAAATTTATATAAAATTCTGGAAAACTCAAGTGGTAATTTTGAGAACAATCACTCTTGTATTTTCAATGATGTTAATGGATACAACTCATCTATTGAGTATGAAACTAGTATTGGTTAAAATGAGATTGTATTTTTATATGAGGAAGTGCTGTCTTCCTCATATCCTATACAATTGCTAATTAGAATACTAAGTCATAAAATTATATTTTTTAAATTTATTTTTTATTTATGTTATGTGTGAGTACTTGAGTGAGTACTTGTGTGCAGAAGCCCAATGGAGGCCAGAGGACATTGGAACCCCTGGAACTGGAGTTATAAACTGGTGTGAGAAGCCATGTGGGTGCTGGAAACTGAACACAGGTCTTCTGCAAGAACAATAAATGCTCTTTTTTGAAAATTTTATTTATTTATTTTATGTGTATGAATGTTATGCCTGCATATGTATAAGTATATCTGTGTCATGCAGTGCCTGAGGAGATCAGAAGAAGGGATTGGATCTCCTGGAACTGGAGTTACATACGGACAGTTGTTAGCCACCATGTGGGTGCTGGGATTTGAACCCAGGTCTTCTGCAAGAACATCTAGTGCTGAGCCATCTCTCCAGCCCTGAGAACAATAAATGCTCTAAACCACTGAGTCATTCTTCTAGCCCTAAATTATGTTATGTTTTAAAAATGATTTCTTTTAAGTTGGGTGGTAGGGCATGCCTTTAATCCCTGCACTTGGGAGGCAGAGGCAGGCAGATCTCTGTGGGATCAAGGACAGCCTGGTCTACGTGGGGAGTTCCAGGAAAGCTGGGGCTATAGGGAGATTGTCTCAGAAACCAACCCCCCAAATTTTTATTTTATTAATGTACACGTTAATAAATGTACACATTAATATACATGTGCATGTATCTCTATCTCTCTGTTTATGTGTGCACACACTCGTGCACACATGTATGTGGGTTCCCTCAGAGGACAGAAAATGGTATCTGATCCCCTGGAGCTGGAGTTACAGGCCACTGTGATCCTCCCCACATGGGTGTTGGGAACCAAACTCCAGTCCTCCAAAAGAGCAGCAAATGCTCTTAACCATCGAGTCATCGCTTCAGCTCCAAATGTTGTTATTCTAGTTATCTCTTGCTTTGTTTCAAAGTACCCCCAACACTTATTAGCTTCAGTAAACACTTTTTTAAATGCCTTGTGGTTTGGGTGTCAGAGATTAAGACAGGGCCAGGCCAGATATTTCTTTTCCTCCACATAGTTTCAACCAAGTCTGTGATATCCAGCTGTTGGACAGGCTAGTCTGGAGAACCTAGGATGTCTTGACCTGCATGTCTGATATTTTGATAGGGTTGATTAGAAGCCTGGGCTCAGCTGAAACTGTCATTTTGGTTATCTAGTTGTGTCGTCTCTCGCATGAAGATCTTAGGGAGTCATATTTCTTTTTTAAAAATATTTTATTATTTTTATTTTATGTGTATGCATGTATTGCCTGCATGTAGGTAAGTGAACCTGTGTTGTGCAATGCCTGCAGAGGTCAGAAGAAGCTGTTGTATCCCCTGGAAATTGAGTTAAGGACAGTTGTTAGCTGCCATGTGGGTGCTGGGATTTGAACCCAGGTCTTCTGCAAGAACAGTCAGTGTTCTTAACCACTGAGCCATCTCTCCAGCCCTAGGAGTCATATTTCTTATCTGGAAGCTCAGAGCTTCTAGAGAGAATGTCCAAAGAAATCCAGGAAGCAGATACATGGAAGAAATGTTTAGTTTACTTTTATGATGAGCTGATAATTATCTAGAAGACCATATTTTTTGTAAATTGTCTAAAGTATAAGAAAACTAATGTGCAACGATTGTTAAAAATCCAGGGTTTGGCACTTTAAAATAAAAATCTGGACTCTGGTTTCCAGTGGGATGGGGGGCTATGGGAGGGTGCCAGTGGGGAAGGGGGTATAAAGATGATTAAGATGGTTTAAGATGTTCTCTATAAAATACACAAAAGTTCAATTAAAAATTTACAAAAAAAAAAAAAAAATGTGGAGTCAAGTCCTAGCTTAGCCCTGACCAACTGGAAGGTCTTGTGAAGAAAGCTGACTCCTGTGAATATTGTTACTTATAAAAGAAGGTGCTGTGATTTGTTTCTGCCAAATTCATTCTAAGTTTGATCCCTTGATGTCCCAGTGTCAGAAGGTGAGGCATTTGAGAGGTGGTGGGGTCATAAGAGCATAACTCTTGTAATATCTTTCTCAAGAGACTCAGTTACATCTCTCCAAACTAAATTAGATATTTGTGGAGTGGAGTGAGTCTCAAGGGACTAGGTTAGTCACCACAGGAATGAGTTGTTATAACGCAAAGTTACCCCTGGTGTTTCAGCTCCTGTTTTTCAGCAGCTCAGTACTTTCACTAGTTCTCCCGCCACGTGATGCCATCCAGCACATTATCACACAGCACAGACACCTCTCCAAACACAACTGTCCAATCTCGAACTTCTGGTTTGTAGAACCGAGCTAACCTGCAGCTTCCTACACTGTAAGTTGTATCCCTCTATGATATCAGAGAATTATTTTAAAATAAATTTCTTTATGCTTTGTTATTATGTTTGATTTGTATACCTATTTTGTATACCTATATATCCAGAGTCATGTAAAAATTTCTCAGGCAAAAGGGGCCATGAATGGAAAACTACTGAGAAGTCCTGAGTTAAACTTCTTTCTTTTTCCTTTTTGAAAGTCTTTTTGAGACAGGGTCTCCCTGTAGTCCCAGCTGTCCTGAAACTCAGTATGTAGACCAGGCTGGCCTTGAATTCACAGAGATCCACCTGCCATTGCCTCCCAAGTGCTGGGATTAAAGGTGTGTGCCACCACACCTGGTAACTTCTTTTTTTTTAAAAAAAAATTATTATTTTTATTTTATGTGTATGTGTATTGCTTGCATGTGTGTAAGTGCATCCGTGTCATGCTATGCTTTTGGAGGTCAGAAAAAGGTGTTGGATTTCTCTAGAACTGGAGTTACAGATGGTTGTTAACCACCATGTGGATACTGATAATTGAACCTGGGTCCTCTACAAGAACAACCATTTTGTAGATCCATCTCTCCAGCCTGACAAACCTTTCTTTACAGCTTAGCCTCAGGCATTTTATTATAGCAACAGAAAAGGGACTAAGGCAGAGGTAGATAATAGCTTACCAGTTTTTTTTTTTTTTTTTTTTTTTTCAGTTTTTTTCAGACAGGGTCTCCCTGTAGCCTAAGCTGTCCTGGAACTCACTATGTAGACCAGGCCGGCCTTGAACTCATAATCCACCTGCCTCTGCCTCCCAAGTGCTGGGTTTAAAAGCATGCGCCACCATGTCTGGCCCCCTTACCAGGTTTTATGAGGTTCATATTTGTAGTTGTAAAGTATTTAACATAGTTCCTGGCACATAAGTGCTCAATAAACATTATTATTATTGTAAATTGTAATAAATAAAACTTGGAGGAATTACCTACCAAGAACAAGAATTTGCATTTGAAGAAAATCTTGGTAAGTATATCATGGATGAGTATAATAAACACTTTTCTAATTATGGAAATTTTCATGCAAGTCTACTCATACCGGGTCATAGAGAATCTTAGCATTTTCATACGGCTGGGAACAAAGAAAGTAAGTGCTCAAGAAATATTTACTTGTTGCCTCATTCATTTATATACAATTATACAGAGAAAGAGTGATTAATGGTTCCATTTAGTTTGTTTTAGGGAAAGGAGGAAGTGTCCAATGTTTAGAAAAATCCCTCTACAGAATGACTACTTGGTAGTGAAGTAATTTTCATGACGTATTTAAAGCAGCACTACCTTCTTTTTGCTTTGGTTTGGTGTTGGGGTTTGGGCCCAGGCCTCACATGTGCTAAGCATGTGCTCCACCAAGACTGATATGTCCAACTGAAGCAGCCCTGTCCTTTATTAGTCACAGTGCATGCAACGATGACTAACTCTCAAATGGCAAATAATATCAACATATCATGATATTGAAATAAAAATCAGAGGGAAAAGCTACAAACTAGCTGTCTGAAATCAGGCAAGAGTTCAAGTCTTAGTTGCCTAATCTATGAAAAGAGAGGCTAATGTGGAGTTTATTTTTTCAAAAATTTTATTATCTCTCTCTCTCTGAGAGAGAGAGAGAGAGAGAGAGAGAGAGAGAGAGAGAGAGAGAGAGAGGAGAGAGAGAATGCAGGTATGGAGATCAGAGGACAGCTTGAGGGAGTCTGTCCTCTCTTTCCATCCTGTGGATTCTGGTGGGGATTGAACTCATTTCATCAGACTTGAGGGCAAGCGTCTTTACCCACTGAGACATCTGAGCCCCTGATGTAGAATATAGTCCCTATCTTTTCTACTCTCCTAAGAAACAACAGTGATCCCAAGGGCTCATTCTTAAAATGAGGGAGGAAAGAAAAGAAGAAAAGTATTATTGAATCTGACCCTAGTGAGTTTAAAGACAAAGAAGGGAGAAAGTGTACATTAGCATATATTTGATAAAACTGTTCAAAACTGCTAAAAAGGTATCAAGATGGGAGTGTGGATTTATTTTATTCAAATGGCTGGGGGAAAGTAAGGCGTGCGAAAAAGGGTCCAGCTCTTCTATTTGTGAACAACTGCAAGATTCATACAAAGCAATCAGAAAAAGGGTATTACTCTGCTCTCCTAGTATCTTGTTCTTAAAAAACAAAAGTGACCATTCCTGGAACTCTGATAGAAAGGTTCCAGTAGGCAGGTCAGCCAAGGGTCAGCCAAGGAGGCTTTTACTTAACATTCCCACTGTCTGGGCTGAAGGGGGATGGGGCACGATCGTTTCAAGCACAGTCTAGGCTGCAACACAGAGAGAAAGGATTTGTGTGTTTTCCAGAAAGGAGATATTATCCACAAAAGATACAATGTATATAGCTATTGCTGTTGTAAAATTAATGTATGAGAAATAGCATCAAGAGTGATTAATGCCAGGTGTTCTGTTTCATTACACAGTAATGCATTCTCTCTCTCTCTCTCTCTCCATCACTGCTTGACGACACCCTTCTTTCTTCAGGGTTTTTGTGTGATTTGATTCTAATTTGTGTGTATCTGTATGTGTGAGTGTGCATATGTGTTCATGTGTGTGTGTGTGTGTGTGTGTGTGTGTGTAGGCCAGAAGAAAACCTTGACTGTTTTTCCTCAGATGATGTCTACTTTATGTCTTAAGACAGGGTCTCTTGCCAGGCATGGTAGCTCATGCCTTTAATCCCAGCACTTGGGAGGTGAGGCAGGTGGATCTCAGTAAGTTCAAGGCCAGCCTGGTCTACATAGAAAGTTCCAGGCCAGCTGGGGCTACAGGGAGACCTGTCTCAAAAGGACAAAAAAAAAAAAAAGACAGGACCTCAGGATCTCTCATTGGTATCGAGCTAACCAAGTGGGCTAGGTGAGATGGCCAGGGAACCCCAGGAATCCACCTGTCTCTGCCCCCTCTCCCCCCAGTGCTGGAATTACAATGATATGCCATCACACATGGCCTTTTCTTTTCTCCCTCCTCGCCCCTTCCCTCCCTCCCTTCTCCTTCTGCCTTCATGCTTGTAAGCATGTCTGTGCCTCCAGGTTCCTGCCTGACTTTCCTCAGTGATGAACTGACCTGGGAGGTGTAAGATAAAATAAACCCTTTCCTCCCCAAGTTGGTTTTTCTCAGTGTTTTTTTTTTTTTTTATCACAGCAATAGAAAGTGACTAGTACACCAACCGAGCTATCACCCTAGTTCTGGTAGCAGTGCGTTTCAAATGACCATATAGCTAAACAAATATTGCTTGATTTAGAAGATGGATTCTCTGAGACCAACAGGGGACGTTTTGAGGATCCTACACCTACACATTTCATTTCAACAAATATCCATGGCGCATGTGACAGAGCACAGGTGCTACCTTGCTAGGTGCCAGGAAGACTGCAGAGGATAAAACAGACACATTCCTAGTCCTCGCTGAGCTTAGAGTCTGGTGAGGAAAACATAGATATGTTAAAAAGCCATAATAAGTATCTCAGTCATGTCTTGCAGGCAAACAATGGCATGTTATGAAAGAGAAAAATGAGCAGGACCCATCTTAGGGTGGGGAAGCTGGGGGAACACAAACCTGGCTACTCTTTGCATTGCTAGTTTGACTATCCAAATAAGGTATTTTTCTTAAGATGTTGGTGTCTCCATCTTTGGAATGTAAGTCAAAATTGTTTTTCCTCCACAGCTTTGAGCTACATAAAATCCATAAGCCAGTTGAGGGTTGCTGCCTCTCTCTGATGTAGATAGTTTCTCAACTTCCCTCCTTCCATCATTGAAAGCCCATTCCAAGACTTGTGCAAGTTTCTCAGGAGCTCATGGTTACCTCTAGCTTGGAAAACTTGCTTTTGGAAATAGGTTAAGATCGCAGAGCATGTTGCTTTCCTATAAATGTGTCATCTGTTCCACTCAGCCTTCTTTTGATGACCACAGAGCTCTTATATGAGTAGTAGACTCTTCTGAAGATTTAGAGACAGTAGAGTGAAGAAGTCTGTATCAGGATAACTTAACCACTGTAACAAGTAAGTCCTATTGAAATAAGTTAGCAATAACAAAGGTTATTTCTGAGCTCATATCAACAATGAGGATTTTAGAAGAGGCCTGAAGATCCATATGGATCTTCATAGACTGAGGCTCCTCTTCAGCTTGTGGCTCCAGTACCTGTAGGAGTCATGGAATCCTTTGCTTGATCCTCTGTTAACTAGCCTCCAGAAGAAGGAAAAGTGTGGTGCATCATGTGGGAGTTATGTTGGTCAGGCCTGTAAATGGCACACAACACTTCATCTAATATCCCATTGACTAGGACAATACCAAACAATAGGGAATGCTGGGAAAGTAGTCCAATTTTGAACCCACAAAAAAAGGAAAGGGGTTTTGTAGTTTATCTCTGTCACAGAATTTGTTCTTAGCAATACAAGCAGCTTCAGATTTAACATTGCATCTAGTTTTTAGGAATCTCTTGCCACTACTAGGGATTTTTAATGCCATTCCTAAACTCATGCCAACATATCTTCCTTTCTTGTTCTCTTTTTCTTTTCCCACATATTAACATTCCTGTTAATTTTTCTAAGAGAAGGTTTGGAATTCTTTACCCTGTCTTGTCTCCCACAGGCTCCCAAGGCTCTTACCATCCATCTAACTGTCTTACCAAAGAATAAAAACAGTTATTCTCTAGGGAATTCTTCATAGGACATCAGACTTGAGGTCTTCTGAGGCATATCTGACACCAATGTCTGTGATTTTCAAAGTGACCTGAATATGTTTTTGCGATTCTGAGGCCTTATACTTGGAAATAGATGAATTCACAGGATAAAAATACTCTGTTCCCCCAGGGCCTCTGTTGGAGTTTTCCCTCTCCATCTGCACTCTGCCGCTCTGATAGGCAGTCTTCTTAGTGTGATTGGTGCTGTGTTGCATTCATTCTTTCCTTTTGTAAATGGTGTAACTGAATGTGGGTCCTTCTCTTTTAGAGGGACTCAGAAGGCAGAGGCAAACAGAAGAGTGCTGGTGGTCTCAAGTCCTCTAATCATCCTGCCCCTGTCCTGGTTATATGCCTCAACAGACACCCTTTTCTCTCTAAGTTAGTTCAAAATGTCACTTGCAACCCAAAGTTCTGATTCATACAATAAACACAGCAACTCTTCTGAAGTCACTATTTACTATTATTAAATTTCTACAAATCATCCAGCATTATTTTGCTTTAAGCCATAGATTAATTATACATACATAATTAAACACAATGTGCTGCCAGATAGAGTCCAGGTTTGGGGGGAAGTATTTTTTTCCACTTAAAGGCATTTAGGTGGGAAGGTTTGGAAGACCATTCTCATTGTTTTATGCTTGAGACTGATCTGTTTGTTTGTTTGTTTATTTGCTTTTTGAGACTGATTTTCACTTTGTAGCCCTAGTTGACCAGGAATTTGCTCTGGCTGGCTCCAAACTCACAGAGATCTACCTGCCTTCTAAGTGCTGGGGTTAAAGGCATGTGCCACCACATCTGGCCTCGATTATATTTTTAATTTGTGCATTCCTCTATAGGGAGCAATTTTGCAGGGAACCTATGAAATGACATGCTTGTTATGATCTTTCTTGTTGGATGTCTTTTGGGGTGTGGGACCACAGAGGCAGAGGCATGCAATGGAGCAGCATTTGAAGTCTGCTGAGCCATCTGACATGGGGACAACTTGGCCAGATTGCTTCCTGGAGGTTTTGCTAAAATTTATGAAGAACTTATGGCACAGGACTTCAAGAGAGGCTAATGGAAAACACAGTGCTATCTTAAGCTGCTGGAGTAAACTATGAGCCCTCAGCTGCCTCCCCCACTACCCTAAACAGCCAGCTTTGAATGGAAAGGAAACACTTGTAGCTCCATTTCCTCTCTGGCACCAGTAGCTCTAAAAAAAGAGGCAGTGTGAACAGAAAGTCTCAGAGAATGGGTTGTAGCTATCTTTTGCAAAGTGATGAGAAAGCAAAGAACAGCATTAGCAGAAAACATCTGAGCCTAGAGCAAACAAAGAAACGGCAAAAATTGAGATTATACACGCGTAGCATAGGAGCATCTGATAGGATCTACTCCACAACTTCGAGAGATGCTTGTTCCTTTTCTCTGTTCCAAAGTTGAAATTATCTTTATCTTACAACATAACACTGTCTGTTATTTTTATCTGACTTTTAGACATGCCCCTGTGAAATTTTAGCCATGTTGGTCTTAATCAGATTGATGTGGAGATGGATAGGAATAAGACATCATGTTTAACAACTGCATTTAAGATCAGCTGCAAGTAAAAAGAAAAAAAAAAAAAACCAATAAAGATCTTTTGTGATGAATCCATGGTCCTAAATAGACAGACCTCTGATCTATATAGATTATCTTATTATGTTCACAAATGGAGATACCTAGATGATGGGAAAAAAGCAAGAAGTTTACTTAGACAGGATCCTAAGTGAGTCAGCAGCATATTTGATAGTAGACTTCTTACTGAATCCTACAGTGTTCATGAATATTAGTATCATGAAAAACATGGAAATATTGTGTAGATGTTTGTATGTATAACTGGATAAATCTCACTTTAAAAACTCACTTTAAAAAAGCCTTATCCTGCCTAGCATGGTGGTGCAAGACTTTAGTCCCAGCACCCAGAAGGCAGAAGCAGGCAGATCTCTGGAGAATGGTCCCTTTGTACTCTGCTGCTCTGATATGCACTCAGAGTCTTCTCAGTGTGATTGGGTGCTGTGTGTGCACATGTGATGCATTAATTCTTTCCTTTTTAAAATGCCGGTCTATGGAGGGCATTGGATTCTCCTGGAACTGGAGTTAGGGGTGGTTGTTAGCTGCCATGTCGGTATTGGGAATTGAACTTGGGTTCTCTCCAAGAGCAGTCAGTGCTCTTTACCACTGAGCCATCTCTCCAGTCTGAATTCTTACCTTTTTTTTTTTTTTTGAATTCTTTCCTTTTTAAAATGCTGGTCTACATAGCAAGTTCCAGGCCAGCTGTGCCTACAGGGAGACCCTGTCTCAAAAATAAAATAAAATAAAAATAAAATAAAGGAAGAAGAAAAGAAGCCTTATCCTGTTGTGAGTAAAACAAATCTATCTGATTTAAAAAAAAACAAAGTAGAAGTCACTTTTAAAGAAAATTCCAAAATCACATTTGGTAATGATTTCAGCTTGACAAGTACCAAAACAAAGCTGCAGTGTGCTGAGGCCCTGAGATAGCCAAGTATACACCATGTTCCAGCAGAACCGTTGACTTTTGTATGTCTGGTCTCTGGAAAATATCCAGATGCTCTGAGGACAACCAAAGAAAAATCATAACAGCAAATCAATAGGTTCCATGTGCCCAAAGAGTAACTCGACTGGGTGACAGGAGCTAGATTGCCGAATATTACTCACTCAGTGAGCTCTACACATAAATTGATACAACAGTGTTAGTCATAATCACCCAAGTCCCCCCAAAGAAGCTGCTCATCCTGAAGTACGCAAAGTGATTAAAACAATTTAAGTTTATTTTAAAATTCAACTCTAAAGGGACTCTAGATAGGCTGACTAGACTCAGTGGACGGACTTGCACTGGGGAATGACTGGGGGCACTGACAACACAGTGGGCAGTAACAGATGGCAGAGTATATGGGCTGGGATGGGAGTATAAAGATGGTTAAGATTGTTTCAGGTGTTCTGTATGAAATACACACAAAAAAATCAATAAAAAAATTAAACTCTAGTAAAATTTACGTTTTTAGGTTTAATTTCCATGAGTTTTGACAAATGCTTACAAGCATTCCCCACAAACCAAGATACACAGCAGTTCTGTTAGCATTCCCAAACTTCCTTTGTGCTGTGCTTTCATACTCAGAACCCCCTCCCCACCCTTCTACTCAGAAAACCTCACCGAAGCTTTGCATTTTTGAGACTGTCCTGTAAATGGTGTACAGTATGGTTTTATTTCCCATAAGCTTTTTCCTAATGCACTGGAGATTCCCCTTCGTTGTACTATGTTCCTTGTGATTACTGAGGCCCATTGTGTGTGGGGGTATCAGTTTATTTATATATTATTTAGTTGAGAGACCTTTTGGTTCTTCCCAGCTTTGGGTAATTATTAATAAGGTTATTGTAACAGTTTATGTATAACTCATGGTGTGAACATGTTTTCCTTTCACATAGGTACATAACTAGGCATGAGATATCTGAGAAGTTTTAAAAAATTGTTTCCCTGCCATGTAATTACAATCTCTTGGTTATTTTGGGGGGGTGGGCGGTCCTCAGAGTCTCAGAATATACACTTCAAAAATGTTCCCTAGTGTGATTTCTGAATGGGTAATGAATGTCTTTTGAATGATAAAATGTCTTGCAGATAGCAATAATGGTTACACGACATTATGAAGCTACTAAATGCCACTCGGATACACTTTAAAATGTTTAATGGCTACTTCTTTATGGTATATTCATTTTATCTCAGCTTTAAAAATACTAAAAATCAAAAACAAAAGCAAACCACTTTCATGTGTTGCTGGTCTTAGAGATTGTACCTCTGTGGGTTTCATGTTATGTTTGTATTGGTCTCAGCCTTTGAGGCTTGGTCCAGTTTTTTCCTTGTGAATCTGTAACAAGCTGAATTTTCCTTAGAAAATTTAGGGAATATTAAACTTATTTTTGATAGTTACAGGCTAAGCTGCAGCTTATGCGTCCCTTGGAGCCTACTCCTGGTTTGGATGGACCCAGCACTATCAGGTCATCATCTCTGCTCTTTTCCTATCAAAACCCTGAACCATCAGGAGGGGCCTGGGTCCAAGTTCTCCTGGATTGAGCAGTGTATTATGCTTGTAATATGTTTTCCATTGTTGCAAGTTTTTAGAAATTAAAGTTCCAGTATTCTTTAAGAAGTTTATCATGAATTATGCTGTAGAGACATTTTGGATCCTGGCCATGTAAAATCTCTTGTTTTCATGTCTGCATAAAAGATATCTATGGCTGAGTGGTGGCGCATGCCTTCAATCCCAGCACTTGAGAGGAGGCAGACAGAGCTCTGAGCTCTGAGTTCGAGGCCAGCCTGGTCTACATAGCGAGTTCCAGGCCAGGTGGGGAAACTGGAAACCCTGTCTCAAAAAGACCAAAAAAAAAAGATATCTAATTTTTATGAAAATAACCAGAATGGTCTACACTGGAGTCGGTTAGGATTATCAAGGTTTTCACATAGAAGCTATTGTACTTTTAAAAATTTTAGAGTTAATCTTAGAAATCATCTGATAAACATGGTGTTTTACCTCTATCTCTGCCCATCAAGGAAATACCACTCATATTAATCTCATTAGATTAGTAGGATGAAAAGACAAAGTGTAATTCATTATTAAAATTCCAAAGTAGCTGGGCATGGTGGCATATGCCTTTAATGCCAGCTTTTAGGAGACAGAAGCTGATAGACCTCTGTGACATGTAGGCCAACCTGATCTACATAGCATATCAAGGATACTCTAGTCCTAGAACTTGTTGAAACAAGTTTTCACAACCAATTTGGATTCTTGGGATTGCTTAGGTAAGAATTTGAATCTTTCTGGGAGTTTTTTTTTATTTTAAAAACTTTTTATTCTTTATTTTTACTTGTTTTAATTAATTACTCTCT
>NW_008344185.1:1379687-1390112 GCF_000622305.1 Nannospalax galili | reverse complement strand
TAATTAATTACTCTCTCTCTTTCTCTCTCTCTCTCTCTCTCTGTGTGTGTGTGTGTGTGTGTGTGTGTGTGTGTGTATGGGGAGGTATGCATGCCTATGCATGTGTAGAGGTCAGAAGAGAGTGTTGAGTGTCCACCTCTATCACTCTTTGGCTATTCCTTTGAGGCAGGGTCTCTCCCTGAACCTGAGGCTCACATTTTCTCTGCTGGGCCTGAAGCTAGAAAGCCCCAGGGATTCTTCTGTCCTCACCATCCCCTCTTTGGAGCTGGAATTACAGATATGCTTGGGATGCCTGGCTTGTTACAAGGGTACAAGGATCTGAACTCTGGTCCTCATGATTGTGTTCATGATACTTGTAACTGTTGCACCATCACTCTAGCCTGAGTTTTACTTTGAACCAGTAGAGATACATCTGCTATCACAATGTCCAAATCAATGAAATGTCATTCATTGGATTAAGATACATCAGTGAGCCGGGCGTGGTGGCGCATGCCTTTAATCCCAGCACTTGGCAGGCAGAGGCATGTGGATCTCTGTGAGTTCAAGGCCAGCCTGGTCTACATAGTGAGTTCCAGGACAGCTGGGGCTACAGGGAGACCCTGTCTCAAAAAGACAAAAAGACAAAAGATCGTGAGTACTTAGTATTCACGATCCTAGCTACATTAGAACATGGCCAGGCCTTCAGCTGTAAGAAAAGCTAGCCAGATGTCCATAAGAGATAGGGCAGTGAGGTATGAGTTAAGAAGATCATAGAACAATGATGCACGAGACCTTAGTTGTAGACTTTTCTGTATCTTTAAAGAGAAGCAAGCAGACACGGAGAAGGAAGCAGAGGTTAAAAAAAAACAGCACAGTACTCCCAAGATTTCATAGGCAACCATCCTCCATTCGGATCTCCAAATCTTCCTGATGGTTCTCTTACCTTAAATCACTTCCTTGTTTTTGACTTTGCTGTGTCACTTGAACTTTTTTTGTGTGTGTGCATGTTGTGTATATGTGCGTGTGCACATGTGTGGGTCTACCAATGGGATTATGGGCACACACTGCTACTCCTGGCCTTTTATGTGGATGCTGGGGATCCAAACTCAGGTCCTCATGCTTGTGCAGCAAACGCTTTGCCCACTGAGTCATCTCCACAGGACCTTCACTTGAACTTTTAGCCATCCAGCAAACTTCATACATGAACACCTTTTGGAATTTGTATATTCCTAGCTACTTTGATGGGGAGGAGATAAACCAAAGGGGAAGGTGGCTGGGAGAGAGGCTCAGAGTTGAATCTGTCCTTCTGGGTTCCCCTAAGTCACTAAGACAATGGGACGAGGACAGAGCAGATGACATCCACAGCCCTGTGCATTTCAGATAGGACGATGCTTTAGAATCTGAAGAAGATGTACTTCAGATTCTTATTAGGAGTTTCTGGTCAAGCATTACAGGGGACTTTTCTCTCCCTTTCTTTTACTTCCTGGAATGGAACCACTGATAGATTAATTTCAGTATTGTAAAATTTTAGGTATTTGTCTTTTCTACTTGCCTGGCCATCTGGTTTCTCACTCATGAACAGAAAGGCAGACAGGATTGCACTTAAAGCAGGGTTGGAGGACAATCTCATAGGAAGTCTGCTTTGTTCATACATTGTCCGGGAAGGGGAAGGAGAGGTGAATCTTCACTGTACACTTAGATGGCATCTGAACATGAGCAATAAGGAAATTACAGCCCACCACATACACCTCACCCTCCCATCTTCCTGTGCTTCCTCAGACTGACTGGGGTGTAGAAGCCTTAGCTAAGTCCTTAGCATGGGATAAGGGTCAAACTCACAAAGTTACAGGGATAAAGGGAAAACAGATTCCTGCCTCTTTATTTCCTTTTTCGGATCTTTCCCCCAGACCCTGATGCCCTTAGCAGAACTGACCCAGAGTGGACAGTTCTGTCTCTGGTGTTCTAGACCATTTCTAACCACTTCTCTTTCTTTAATCCTACTTCTCCTGGCTCTCATCCTTCCCTCAGAGCTGATATAACACTGGCCCTTAGCTGTGGTGACTACAGGGTCTTCATGTGTTTTCCCTCTTGCTGCTCCAAGTGACATTCCATTCTGTTCCTGCTATTAAATTAAGGGGTGAGTCTCTGGAGTCAGGCTGTGAGGAAAATGGTAGATATTTTTGTTGTTCTTTATAAGTTCTCACTATGCTTCCCAGGTTGGCCCTACGTTCACTACGTAGCTCAGGCTGGCCTCAAATTCACTATCTTTCTGCCTTATTCTCCCAAATACTGGGATTATAGGTGTGTGCCACCACGCCCAGATTTTGAGATTTTTTTTAAATGAGTAGACCATTTAAATATATATTGTTAGAAACTCACTTGAATGAATTCCAGAGAGTTATGTGAAAGCATGGCTACATGTATACTCGTTCATCTATTCAACAGTCACATACATAATTATGGAGCCCCCTTGTGTGTCCCATATAACAGACTGTGCTATGTGCTGGGAAGGAGAGAAGAAACAGAGATAAATAGGTAACTCAAAGCAGTTATTATCTTGAATTCATGCAAAAGAACTAGACAAATGTGGCCTGCATACACACTGATGACCTTTAAAGAGAACAATGAAATGGCTTCAAAGACTGTAAGGGACACCAAGAAACCCATGAGATCTTGTGGGCCCATTTCCCACAAGACTGTGGTTCCCCTCACCCACACCCAGCATTAGCTGTCAAAGTGGTTAGCAGGCTGGGTTCTGCCATCAGTAACATCTCTCTTTGTGGGAATAGCAGTGTGATTGTAGACAGACGTTTCAGCTGAGTTCTATTCATAGCTTCTAGTGAGTCATTAATGTCACCTTAATGAAAACCAGCTCCAGAGCCAGCCTTCTATTACCTCATTAGTCAAACATTCTCACTGGAGGATTCTGATGAAATAAAAGGCAAACTGTAAAATGTTCCTAGCAGTTTGCATAGTAGCCTTTTAATTGGCTTAATGTGATCACCCTCACACTCAGTGTTGTAAAGTGCAATTGTCAAGGGCACCTGTGGCTCCCAGTACCTTCCAACATGTAGGTTTCATGTTAAAAGGAGTAGAGGGAGAAAATTCACTGGTAGTTTTCTGCTGTGTTAAATTAGCAGTTGATCTGGAAAATATGTTAACCAACCAACCTTCAAAAGTATTTCCACTCCCAAGAGGCTTTGCACTACCTGCAACTATGCCCATTGTGACATTTCCACGCATGTGACCTTGACACTCACCAATTTGATTCCAGCAGAGAAGTGGTGGCTGGGGTAAGGATGTGCTTGATGGTAAGACTTTGAAGCTGCTGTCGTTTTATCAGTTCAGTCTGAAAAACAATCTCTGTGGTTAAGCGTGTCAAATCCCCCTGTGCTTTCATAACAGCGCAGCAAAAGGTTATTACTGTGAAGGCTGGAGGGTGAGTTGGAGATAACAGACTGGAGTGCTCTCCCTGAAATGAGTTCAAAGGAGTTTCTCATCTTCTTGATGCTGGCAGAGCCTTCTCATCAGATTTTACTCTCTGCTTTGTTACACATGTATATGGAACAAAGCTACCAATACCCTGCTAACGAGGGGCCAAAGCATCTGGAACTTCTGTACATTGCTGACAAGAATGCAAGTGATACACACTTTGGAAACAATCTGGACATTTCTCGTAAAGTTAGACGCACAAGTAGCATATAACATAGCAATCTCAGTCTTACCTGTTAGTCAAGAGGAATGAAATCCTGTAACTCTAGGGGCTGGAGAGATAGCTTAGTGGTTAAGATTGCATACTGCTCATGCAGAGACCTGAGTTTGTTTCCTAGCACTACATCAGGTGACTCAAAACTGTCTGTAGCTCTCCAGCTCCAGGGAATCTGATGCTCTCTTCTGGACTTCCCCCAACACCTATACTCACATGTTCATACCTACACACAGACATACTCATATACATAATTAAAAATGAAACAAATTAAAAAAATACATATAATTCTGGGCAGGGAGCTTACTATCTGTGTATGGTGAAGACAGTATTCAGGCAGAAGGACCAGAACCTGCCGGGGGCAGGACAAGTCTAAGGAACTGCCCCATGGAGGAGTACCGAGCAGCAACAAGATGAGGCAGAGGCAGTACCAGGCTTTGTGGGCTGTGAAAGGGATTTTGGCTTCTATTCTGAGAAGGATGAGAGGGTATTAGGATGTTTTAAGCAAAAGGATGATCTAATCACATGTGCCTTTTAAATAGATCTATTTGCGAAGTGAAGACTGGAGTGGAGGGAAGCCAGTATGAATGTAAAGAGGCTGTTGAACTTTTTAGGAGAATTCACTATGGGGCCAGGGTTAGGGCTCCTGAGATGGTTTCCACTGAGGCCTTTTATGTGATATTTCTAATCAAAACAAGAATGATGAGTTACTTATTTTTAAAATATATTTATTCTAAAATGGTTGACATATGAAAAAGAATTTGTGGAACATTAAGGTAAATAAATATAAACATGATAAAAATATGCACACCATCTCCTTAGTTCAGAACTAAAACATTACTATTGTGAAAATCTTCTGTCTTGGTCTGTTTCCATTGCTATGACTGAATACCACAACTTATGATTTATTTTTAATTGGGGGGGGGGTAGACATGTGCTACAGCACTTAGGAGCACATACTGCTTTTGCAAAAGACCTGAGGTGGGTCCCCAGCACCCACATCAGGTGGGTCACAACCATATGTAACTCCAGCTCCCGGGGATCTGACACCCTCTTTTGGACTTCAAAGATACCCACACTCCATGCACAAATTCATACTCACACACACACATAATACATCATTAAAAATAAAAATAAATTTTAAAAATTACATTCATTTAGTTATAAGTGTATGTATGCACATGTGTATGTAGGTGCAGATACTCCACAACATGTGTGTAGAGGCCAAAGGACAACTTGTTGGAATCAGTTCAGCACTTTTACCCATGGAACCATCTCATTGGCCCTAGACTAGGATTTATAAAGAATAGAGGTTTATTTAGCTCATGGTTCTACAGATTGGGAAGTGTAAAAGCATGGTGCTTAGCATCTGGTGAAGGACCAAAACAAACTTGCTAGCTCTCATTTCTCCTCCTCTTCTGATAAAGCCACCAAGGGGCCCACATTCTCACAATCTTATTTAATTCTAATTAATTCCCAAAGGCCCTGTTACAAAATTCCATTTACAGCTGAATTTGGGGAGCTTTGGGGAAAACATTCAACCATAGCACTTTCTTTAAGCAAGAGGCTGTATTCAATCTTAAAAAGAGATTGAAAACTGTCCTTGGAATGCAATGATTTTTTAACAGTTAAGCTTGTATTAGAAGTGTCTGCCTCTGGAGGCTGTCGGAGGCCAAGATGCATACAGATTGCATAAGGGAGTACAGGAAGGATTCTCAGGAGAGGAGGCTATTAGATGGTGCCCGCTAAGGTGCCAGTCCAGAAATCCTCTGCCACAATGCAACAAAGAGCATAAAAACATGTTAAAAGTAGAGTTCTCAAGGGAATTGAATAACTGGGAGTGCTGGTTTCTTAAAGTCAGTATGACACTGCAGCTACTTTTTTGTTGCCTCCCTTGACTTTGGAGACAAACAAGATGAAGACGTATGCATATGCATATCTATAGTTATATGTATGTGTGTGTATAGCAATTTGTGTAGCTAAAATATTTTAATTTTTATGGGTTTATTTTTATTTCATGTGTATGAGTGTTTTTGCCTGCCTGTGTCTAAATGCACCATATGCATGTAATGCCTGCAGAGGTCAGAAGAGAGCATCAGATCCCCTGGAACTGGAGTTGCTGATAGTTGTTAGTTGTCATGTGGGTGTTGGGAACTGAACCTGGGTCCTCTGCAGGAGCAGTACATACTCTTAACTGTTGAGCCACCTCTCTATCCCAAATATTTTAATTTTTATGGTCTCTGAAGATAGTGGGTTAGGGTGAGGATAAAAGATTAGAATTCTTTGAATTTTTTCTTTTTTACAGTCCTAGGAATCAAATCCAGGGTCTTGTACATGCTAGCTAAATGTGCTACTACTAAATAATACCACCAGTCCTTGGTTAGAGTTGTGTGTTTATGTACGTATGTATTTGAGACAGGATCTCACTATGCATTCTAGGCTGGCTTCAAACTTGCTATCCTCCTGCCTAGAGTATTGGAATTACAGATATGTTCCACAACACTGGGCTTGAGAAAGTTTTCAAATACAAGAAAACAATTGGAACACTTTCTTTTTATAATATTCTTTTTTATTTTTATTTTTTATTTTTGTGTGTTGAGTGTATTGCCTGCATGTATGTAAGTGCACCTGCATCAAGCAATGCCCACAGAGGTCAGAAGAGGGCATTGGATTCCTTTGGAACTGGAATTACAGATGTTAGCCGCCATGTGCATCCTGGGAATCAAACCTGGGTCCTCTTCAAGAGCGTCCAGTGCTCTTAACTGTTGAGCCATCTTTCCAGCCCTTGGAACACTTTATATTCTGTAATAGGGGTTGGTAGACTGACTTGTGACCCATGCACTATGACTAATCTTTCCATGTGTTTAACTTTAAATTTGAGGACTGGGCATGTTGCTCAGAGGTATAGTGTTTGCCTAGTATGCACAAGGCTTTGGTTTCAAGTTCCAACACTGAAAAACAAGAAGTAGAACAAAAACCTTTTAAATTTTGGATAGTTATAAATTTAGATGTAGCTATAGGAAGAATAGGAAAAAAATAGATAAAATGGGCTTCATCAAAATAAAAATGTCTATTAAAAAGCACCATCAAGAATTAAAGGACAAGTCACAGAATGGGAAGAAATATTGCAAGTCATACTTCTGATAAGGGATTAATATCCAAAATGTTCAAAGAATTCCTACAAGTCACTAAAAATCTATTAAAATTTAGATGAAGGAGTTGGACAGATCTTTCTTTATGGAAAATACAAATGGCCAATTAGCACATGAAGAAATGCTCAATTTAAAAAATTGTGAGGGAAAATGCAGACCAAAACTACAGTGACATATCACTTTACACTTATTGGGATGGATATTCCCAAGAAGTAGAAATAAGTGGCTGTGGTGGGGAGAAACTGCAACCTTGTGTGCCACTGGTGGAAATGTGAAATGGGCAGCTGCTATGGAAAACAGTGTTGGTGCTGTGTTTTCTTAAAAGGAAAAGAATTACCATATGATCTAGTAATTCTACTTCTCAGTCTATGTCCAAAAAGCGAGAGTAAGCTGTTGAATGGATTCTTGTACCTCAATGTTCCTTACAGCACCCTTCACAGCTGTCAAAAATAAGGAAACACATATGTTCACTAATAGATAAAAGTATACATGAAACATGATATGTTCATACAATGGAATAATACTTTAACTTAAAAAGGAATCAAATTCTTATAAATATTGCACCTTGGATAAATATACCACATTTGTGTATTAACATATATATATTAACATAATGTTAAGTGAAATAAACCACAGAAGTACAGAGATGGTATAATTCTACTTAAGTAGTTCTTAGAACAGTTGAATTCATAGAGACTGAACAAGGGCTCACGAAGGGAATAGGGAGAAGTTTTGTTTGTTTTAATGGGGACAGCAGAGTTTCATTTTGGGAGAAAGAAAAAGTTCTGGAGCTAGATGGTGGTAGCTGCACAAAAATGTGAATATACTTAATGCTAGTGAATTCTAAACTTTAAAATGGTAAGCTTTTTAATGTATATTACTCTAATTCAAGAAAAGGAAGTAATACAGGGAGTTCCCTCAGAGTGTTTATTCAGTCTTCTCCAATGATAGCATCTTACGAAGCTATACAAATATAAAAATCTTCAAATATTACTCAGATTTATTCAGTTTGACATACATTCATTTGTCTGGCTTTTGCATTTGTAAATTATTGAAGATGATAAAAAGAGTATTTTGTGATATATAAAAATGTTATGAAATTCAAGGGGCTGGTGAGATGGTTCAGCAATTAAGAGCACTGACTGGTCTTGCAGAGAACCCAAGTCTGATTCCCAGCACCCAGATGGCGGCTAACAACTGTCTTTAACTACAGTTCCAGGGAATTCTTGTGCCCTCTTCTGACCTCTGCTGGCATTGCATAACATGGGTGCACCTACCTACATGCAGGTAATAAATACACTCATACACATAAAGTAAAAAATAATAAAAATTTAGAAAAGAAAATGTTATGAAATTCAGATTTCAGTATCCATAGATAAAGTTTGGTTGGAACACCGCTGTGCTCTTTATTTATGTATCACCTATGCCCACTGATGTGTTTCAGTGACAAAGTACAGCAGATGTGATGGAGACAGTATAGCTCACAAATCAAAATATTTAGCTGTCTCTTCTATCTAGAAAAAGTTTGTTGACTTTCATTCTAAAGTCCAACCAGCTGCCAAAATAAAAGGCCACAAGAATAAGATAACTTGGGGGAAATGACTGGGCAGCACACGTGACATTAGGCAAATGAACTATGATGAAATGGGTATTTATGGAAGTCAAATTGATCCTCCTAGTGTCATTGAGAGCCTTAATGTTTCCAAGATGCATGCTTTTAGCTCTTCCCACTGGGTGAGAGCCCAAGTTTTGTGCTTTGTTCCTCTTGTCTTTGGTCATTGTCACAATGGATTTGCTTTTGATACAAGTAACAAAACCCCCACAACTGAACGTAGTTTAAATTTAGAAATCTATATTATTGTTGGTTATAGTTTTAGAAGGAAGGGGTTCCTGGGGTTGTTTAATTCAGTGACTCAAAGATATCATTGAAGACTCACGTTCCTTATGTCCTCAGAATGGCTGAGGTCATTGAGTGTGTCCTAAGGTCAGAAGGGTCAAAGAGGCCTGACATCCCCATGCTTCATTGGAACATCAGGTGATAAAAATGTTCCGTGCAGGTCCATAACTCCACATGCCTCTTTCAGCCTTGGTAAGGAGAATAGAACACTATGGTCAGCCTAAATGAATCAGGGTGCATTCCTAGATGGGGAAGGGCTCAGGGTTTTGGAAACACACAGTCATCCAATAGCTTCACAAAATGGTTTTTGTTAATAAAGAAAAATGTGAGAGAATGCAGGAGGCAATAAATGGTGTCTTCCATGGTCACAGTTTGATGTCTGCCACCTTAGCTGTGGAGTTCCCGTGTGTGTGTGTGTGTGTGTGTGTGTGTGTGTGTGTGTGTATGTGTGTGTGTGTGTGTGTTTGTGTATGAGAAAACCTAAATGATTAGACTTCCTTTCTTCATTCTTTATCTTTTTCTTTAATAACAGAGAGCCAATTTGGTCTTTCTTCTGGGAATATGAGAAATGGAGTAAGGAAAACATGATTTGTATGAGACTTTGTTCAATGTTACAGTCTAAATGTCAGTGCCCTTCCATCCTCCCACTCCCAAATTCAAAATGAAATCCTCACCATCAGGATGATAGTGCTGAGGAGGTAGGGTTTGGGGAGAAGTGACTAGGTCAAGAAGATGGCACCTTCATGAGTGAGATTAGTGCCCTTATAGAAGTGGTATACAAGCTCCATAAGGGCTAACTCCTTGACCCTTCCACTATGTAAGGACACAATGAGGAAGCATTGTTTCAGGGAACCAGGAAACAGGCCCTCATCAGACACCGAGTCTACTATTTCTTTGATCTGGGACTTCCTAGACTGCAGAAATGTGAGATAAACTTCTGCTTTTAACAAACTACCCAATCAATGATGTTTTGTTATAGAAGCCTGAAACGAATAACATTCAGTTTAAGTCCCAAATACCAACATACTTATACCAATAATAAACACAGGATCTGATCTATACTGAGCACCCACCATGTGCTAGGTTCTGGGGACCCAGCAGTTGGCACATGAGAAAAAACTTGGCCTTTGTGGGCCTTGCATTCTTACCAGCAGATTCAGTGCATCGATCTCCATTGCCCTTCAGCATCTCCTTCTATCTTTGTCTTTGTGGTGCGTGTGCATCTATATGTGGAGGTGTCGGGAGCTGGAGAAACAACAATCATTACCAAAAAATATAATATGGCTCTACAAACAGTTGACTTAAGCAGGACATTCTGCCTGCACTAGTAACCTTGAGAAAGAATTTATGGCAAGGTTATTTTTCTCTTCCCCTTGCAAACAGTTCTCGGAAAAGTAAGTCATGCAGTAATCTCTTGGAACATCTGGCAGTCAGTCACATTGCTGAATTGCTCAGTCCCCCCCCACCATACCCATAAGAATGCTGTAACCTTTGACCAACTTCTTCAACCCCTTCTAAATACAAACTGTATATAAGGAAAGCTTGCAATACAATAAAGCGACCCTTGACAAGTGGACTTGCTTGGGCTCCGTCTACTCTTTCTCGCCCGTTTTTCCTTTCAGGGAGTGGTCCCCCGCAAGCTTTACCTGTGCAGGGTCCCCGTAGGCAGGGGCAAGGGGCGCCTAAATGGG
>NW_008344185.1:1379134-1379538 GCF_000622305.1 Nannospalax galili | reverse complement strand
GTTGTCTCTGTCTCAAAAAATGGGCCAGCAACTATCTAAGGAGGCTATTTTTATTAGAGACTTGAAGGCCAGGGGAGTCCGAGTTAAGAAAAAAGATCTTGTAAATTTTTTCATGTTTGTGAGTGACCAGTGTCCTTGGTTTGTTATAGATGGTCCTGAAATCAACCCTAAAAAATGGGACCGAGTGGGACAGTGTTTAAATGAACTATTAAAGGATAAAGGCTCTGAGGCAGTTCCCATTCAGACTTTCAGCTATTGGACATTAGTCCGAGATCTTCTCAAAGACTCTCCTGAAAACAAAAGTAAAATTATTTCCCTAGCTGAGGATTTCATTAAGCCCCTTTCTCAGTCTGCCTCTGTGTAATCCATTAATAAGACAAACCTTCAAAAAGTAACACAGGGTG
>NW_008344185.1:1366269-1373956 GCF_000622305.1 Nannospalax galili | reverse complement strand
TTGACCAACTTCTTCAACCCCTTCTAAATACAAACTGTATATAAGGAAAGCTTGCAATACAATAAAGCGACCCTTGACAAGTGGACTTGCTTGGGCTCCGTCTCCTCTTTCTCGCCCATTTTTCCTTTCAGGGAGTGGTCCCCCTCGAGCTTTACCTGTACAGGGTCCCCACAGGCAGGGGCATGGAGGTCAGAGATTAAAGTCAGGCGTCTTCTCTCAAACATTACTGGCTATTGTTTCTGTGATTGGTTACTCACCAGAACTTGATGGTAATATCCTATTGCTGAAGAAACTACATATATGAGCCATAGAAAAAGATAAGGAGAACAAGCTGGTACTGGACTTCAGGGCTTCATCTCTACTACCTAACTTTCATAGTGTTGGAAGGCGCTATGCATACTACCAGAAGAAAAAAATTAATCATTAACCCTAACCAGCTGTGAATTCTCTGTGTTTTAGTTTGGCAAGATCTGACTTCTGGTGCAATAGTGGCACAAATATTATGGGAGTAACATCATTTTATAATTGAATTAAAGTCTGCTTCATAAGACAGAGCCCATACCTGACACTGATATTTGGCTTAAGGCAAAGTGGCTAGACAAGTTACAGGCCATAGGAGAGAGCCTAATACATTCTACTAAACATATAGAGTATTATAGTGACTCCTAATGACCTATTTTTTAAATTTTTATTTGTTTGTTTTTACTTTGTGTATGAGTGTCATGCCTACATGTATGTAAGTGCACCTGTGTCATGGAATGCCCATGGTAGTCAGAGAGGAAGTCAGATCCTCTGGAACTGGAATTAGGGAGAGTTGTTAGCCACCATGTGGTGCTGGGATTTGAACCTGAGTCTTCTGCAAGAGCAGGCAGTATTCTTAACCCCTGAGCCTTCTCTCTAGCCTTGTAATGACCTATTGTTATACCCATAGATTAATGCATCTCTGAACTCTCACCAGACAAGCTTCCTTATGCAGCAGATGGTGATTAACAAACACCCACAACTGGCCAATGTGCAGAGTAGAAGAGACCACAGAATGATTATCCCTAAATTGGACCCTTATATCAAACTGTTGCCTCCAAAAGCTCAGGGATGGTTGTGAAAGAGGTGGAGGAGAGATTGTAAGAGCTAGAGATTGTAGATGACCACAAGAAACAGAATTTTCCAGACAGCTGGGAAGTTACTCATATGAACTCACATCAGTGGTGACAGCATGCACAAGTAACACATTAGCTCAAGACAGACAAAATCCCAGCATAGATGTGGGTAAGTGGGTAAGAAACCCAACCCTACCTGAGGAACTATTGGCAACTGATGGCTGCTGGGAGGGGGAAAGTCAGTCTCTTTAAGATTGTGACTCTTGGTAGGTTAACCATGCTTTCCAGTGGATGGATCTACACCAAAGGACATTTGGGGACACAAATTTGACTCTATAGGCATATATATATGTACATGAAATTGGGGTGCAAATAGGAGAGGGGATCTAAATAGGACCAAAATATAGTTTATTAGATTTACAAAAATCCAGTTTAAAAAAGGAAAAAACCGTTGGGTGTCTTCCTCAACCACTCTCCATCTTATTTTTTTTTAATTTATTTTTATTTTATATGTATGAGTGTATTGCCTGCATGTATGTAAGTGCACCCATGTCATACAGTGCCTGTGGAGGTCAGAAGAGGGCTTAGGATTCCCTGGAACTGGAGTTAAGGATGGTTGTGTGCTGCCATGTGAGTGCTGGGAACTGAACCCTGGTCCTCTGCAAGAGCAGCTAGTGCTCTTAACCACTGAGCCATCTCTCCAGCCCCACCACCTTATATTTGAGACAAAGTCCATCAGTGAACCTGGATTCAGTTAGACTGGCAGGCAATGAGCTACAAGTATCTGCCTGTCTTTGCCTCACCCTGCTAGAACCAGGGTTACAGATGCACATGCCACCACATTCAGCTTTAAAAAATTTTGTTACTTTTAGCCAGGCGTGGTGCATATGCCTTTAATCCCAGCACTCAGGAAGCAGAGGCAGATAGATCTCTGTGAGTTCAAACCCAGCCTGGTCTACATAGCAAGTTACAGGCCAGCTGGGGCTACAGGGAGACCCTGTTCCAAAAAGACAAAACAAAAAACAGTATTACTTTTTTGGTGTGTGTGCATGTGTGCATGCACGTGCGTGCGTGTGTGCGTGTGTGCGTGTGTGTGTGCACTTGTGCTCATGCTATTGAGCACATGTGGAGAGGGCTACTTGTGAGAGCTGATTATTTCCTTCTGCCATGTGGACTCCAGGGATCCAACTCAGGTCATCAGGCTTGGTGGCAAGTGCCTTTACCTGCTGCGCCATCTTGCTGGTCCATGCCCAGCATTTTTACATTGGTTCTGAGGACCCAAACTCAGGTCCTCAATGCTTGTTTGGCAGACACTGTAGTGACTGATCCACCTCTCTAGACCTTAAGATGTTTTTGGAATGCTTTCTTTTATTAGGTGACATAATTCAATAGCAGTGCAGGTGGAAAGAAACACTCCGATTAAACTGGTACACGTAGAATCTCACATTTACCCACAGCCAACCCACCTCCTCTTTTTTTTTTTTTTAAACTTTTTGATGCAGGGTCTCCCTGTAGTCCCAGCTAACCTGGAACTTGCTATGTAGACCAGGTTGCCATTGAACTCAGAGATTTGCCTGCCTCTCCCTCCTGAGTGCTGGGATTAAAGGTGTGTGCCACCTCCTCTTTTTAGGACTAAGAGAAAAGAGAAAAGGTGTTGGTAATGTCACTGAGAGGGTTTCTAGCAGCCTGAAGTTGAAGGGAGGGTAATATGGGAGGGGAACTTGAAGAATGGACATTCCTGTGATCAGCCTTGGGACATTAGAAGGAGAAACTCTGGGATGATGGTATAACTTAATTCTGTCTCTGACTTGAGCTGACATCTTGAAAACTAGAATGCTTGAGGCAGGGCTCTTAAGGTCAGATCTGTCCCAGGAAGACTGGCCTGATGGGAATTAGACCCTTTCTCTGCTTGGCAGCTGCTTTCCCACTTAGTCACCCTAGCACATCAGTCCTTCCATAAACCCTGCCTGCTCCCTCAGGAGTTTCTAGAGAGTCTTTCAGGGTAGCTCAAGTCTTCAGGATGGTCAGGGAGATTGGGCCTCCCCAGCCCCCAGTTAGATTGCTTTTCTACCTACATTGTCTATGATATCTTTTTCTAGGACCTGGTTGCCTTTGTACCCTTTCCCAGATACCTGAGAACCAGCTTTGAAACTTCATTTGCTTCCATCAGCCCCTGTGTACAGCTTGGATCTAGTTTAGAATTCTTAGAGCTCAGGTGTCTTGTTAGGAATGATGGCGTGGAATGATGGGGTGGGTAAAGTTTGATCATGGCAAAGATGGGATAGACTCAGTCACCATCACTAATGTCCCCTGAGGTTGGGAACAGTGCTAGGGTGATGTGAGAGGCACACCGTGAGTGAAGCAGCAGAGGTACAAACAAGAAGGAGCAGAACTGTTCTTTATACCACGTACCTTACTTAAAATAAAGTTTTGGGGTATGGTAAGTAAATAGTTCTCTCTCTCTTTTCTATACATCCATCCATATGTCTATACTAGATTTATAGCCAGAATTCTTTTGAAAGAATGTTTCAGTTCAACCAGTCATGTGTAATACCAGCTTTCAGGAGGCAGAAGCAGGAGAATCACTGTTTAAGGCCAGTCTGAGCTATGTAGTGGGTTCTAGGTTGCCTAGGGCTAGAGGGAGAGAGGGAGGGAAAGGAGAGAGAGGGAGAGAGAGAGAGAGAGAGAGCCCATCTCAATAAACCAAGAAAAGATGTTTATTAATTAATATTCCTAATTCTCTCAAGAAAAGCTATATAAAATGTAACAACATATCACAAATAATAATTAGAAATAAAGATAACATAAAATGTATCCAAGCATGTGACTCTACCCTGATTACTAGGCATGACTTGGCTGTAGACTTGACCTTGGGTTTACAAGCAACCAGCTCAAAGTTAGAGCTGTGGTTGCTTATTTAGTTCACACAGTAGATAAGATAAAAAAGGCCTGTGGCCCAAAAGAAGTACAACCATTCCTGGAACTAAGACCAGAAAAATTCTTTGGAGAATCTTCCAGAAAAAGATGGCATAAGATGTTGAGCAATGTGTTCCATTATATCCTCAGAGCAGATCTAGTGATGAGCTCTTTCTAACAGCATCCTTCAGTATAGAAAGTTCTATTCAGAGGAGGGCAGGTCATGGTAGCAGTGGTTTCTTTGAAATATCAGTATTTATAACTTTGAAGAGCCACAAACATACTGCCAGTTTAAGACATTGCAACCTGTAGTCTAGTAAGAAGTTCTTGCTACCAAAGCCCTAATAACACTGTTCCCAGTCCTACTTTACTGGACATACACACCCAGAGGCAGGAACACACACACACACACACACACACACACACACACACACACACACACATACACACACACACAGAGGTATACACACAGACTCACACAGATACACATAAAAGCACAAACACACAGGCATATACACACAAGTACAAACACACCCAGGCACATACACACACACAGACACACATAAACATAAGCACATGTGCACACACAGAGACATACACACGCAGACACACTCAGTTTTTCTAAATTTTCATTCTGCAGTTTGGCTGAATGAAAGACAGGTTATATAATATCTGTTTTTAAAATGAAAAAGGGAGTCCAGCTAAGAATATATAAGCTGAGAAGCTAAGCAGCAAATTATAATTCAAAATTATTATTCTTATACAATGGTAGAGCCAGATTGTGTGTAAATCCTGATGCTGATACAATTTTGGGCACTCTCTAAGAGAAAGAATGTGAAAACTGCCTATACAAAATTAGAGTATGAAAATAAGCATACTGAAAGAGAAAATAAACCAACCAATTCCTGTAGTAGGGCTGGAAATGTGGCAAAGTGGTAGAGTGCTTGCCTAGTAAGCGTGAGATATGATCCCCAGCCATGCAGACCCATGTCCTTGCTTCTGAGATGAGGCGGTTTACCAGAAATGCTTCTGTAGACACCATTCCTGAATGTCCCCTGCTTTCCCTTTCCCACCAGCAGCTAACCTCCAGCATTCCCAGAAGTTAGCGAGAATGATAGGCTTCAAAAGGGTAAGCTTCATCAATTCACTGTTTGGCAGACCATCTTCTCAGTTCCCATCACTTAGTCCTTCTTTTCCTAGAAGACTAAGATAATATAAGCATTGAATTGCTATCAACAAGACCCCAAATAAGTCTGTGCCTTTATTTCTTTGAAATGACTTCATATCCATCTGGAAGAAATAATAGCTCTGGGCTTCTTTCTTTCAATGTGAAGTGATTGTGTGCCTTTTCTTAGCACACAGGGCTCCAAATAAGGATGTCCTCAGTTGTCATGCAAGAGAATTTCCAGGGTGCTTTGGGGGCTAAACAGGAGTAATGTATGAATTGTGCTGGTCAGTGAGTCTGCTGTCTCTGACTGCATTTTCTGTATCATCTTCTCCTCTATTCCAATAAAAGTTACTTTTATTTCTTGCACAAAGATCTATATGTGGACACCATTGACAAACTGTGAGAATTTTTGACTTTTTGATAGTAGAAAAAGCCAGATAGGAAACCATCTCTAGCCTGAACTAGAGATGATTTTTTTAGGTAAAACAAAATATTTACCTCTAGAACACTCCTCTGTATGACTTGGAGAAAAATTAGGATAGGATCTGCTTATTTTAAAGTGAAATCTCAACTGTGTAGGTTTTGCTTAGGGTGTTTCCTCTTTGATTCTTGTAATTTTACTATGGGGTTTAAGCACTGTTAGCATATTTGTCAAACAATAGACTTCCTGGACTAAAAGGATAGAAGCTGAGTTTATCTCCAGAAAGGCAAGCTCTCTGATGGTTATTTAACAATGAATGCAAAGTATGAAATTTCTTAAAAGCAAGAAATCAGTTCAGCACAGGAAGCTTGCCCTGTGTGTCACAGTGCCTTGTAATAATGAAGCTCCTGACAGCTAGTTCAGGGCAGTGATTTCCTGCTCAGAGCCCTGGAAGCTGGGGTGTGCTGAGGAGCCAGGTTAGTGTGTAAGCACTGTGGGGAACAGGGCTCTGAGCCAAGGCTGGAAAGCAAACCAAGGACCCTCAGGGCCGATTATTGAACCTCTGACCCATGGCCTCTGGAGAAACCCGGGAAGTGTTCTATAATTGACATCCTTGCTTTGGGTGGAGACACAGAGCTGCCAGTAAGAATATAGGAAACTATGAGGAAATGGAACAGAGAATAACATAAGCAATGGGGACAGTTTTTCAAAAATGAGAAAAGATAAAATCTCAAGTCTGATATAGGGAGAAGAAACATTGTGTAAAAAAATAAAAGGAAAATTATGAGTAACAGGTCTTTCCAGAATAGAGTTGGGAGACCAGAAAGGGACTAAAATGCACACAGGCTCCAGTTGCTGCCTGGTCACCTCCATAAATTCATTGTGATTCATTGGAAGGTTATTGGACTCATTTTTATGGTTATTTTTATTGTATTTATATATTCTTTTAATCTTCTGATGTTCCCTAATCCCTGTTCCTCAACATCTCAATAGAAGTTTCTTACAGAGAAATTTTACTCCTTTTATAAGAAGTCAGTACTGCTTGCCTACATAATCCCAATATCCCTGCTTTTTTGAGGCTGGGGTGAGAGTAGGGGGCACAGATTCAAAGTTCTGAATTGTAATTCTTTTTTTAAAAAATATTTAATTGTGTATATGTGTGGGTATGTGCAGATCAGTGCAAGTACCCAAAAAGGCCAAAAGAGGTAATCAGATTCCCTTGGAGCTGGAGTCACAAGCAGTTGTGAGCCACCCAATGTGGGTGCTGGGTACCAAACTCCATTCCCCTGCAAGAGCATTATGAGCTGTTAACCACTAAAATAAAGTTATTTTATTTTACAGTGTCTGAGTGCGAACTGATCAGTAACTGAGATTGTTTTGAGGCATACAACTACAGTGAACTCTAACTTGGAATAGTCTCAAGGACATTCTGATTTGGGCAAAAACTTGAATTATACATTAACTTTAAAAGCAAATGTAACTGTGTTATTTTAAGGCATATTCCTTAGTAGTAAAATAGCTGTAGAAAGAAATAATAACCCTCCTGGAATTGCTTTAAATTCTCAAAGGAAAAAAATAGCAATTGAGTCAATCAATTGTTCTTATCTAAATACATGCTGCTAAAATTTAAGTACTTAAGAGCACTTTGCTTCTTTAAAAAAAAAATTATTACTTTTTTTCAATTGTGTATGTGGGAGGGCTGTCACAATACACATGTTGAGATCAGAGGAAAACTTGCTTGCAGGACCATGTGAGTCCCAAGAATTAAACTCTGGTGGTCAGGCTTGGAGGCAGGCACCTTTACCTGCACTGCCATCTCACCAGCTCCCAGTTTGTTTCTTTAAGAAGTTTAAATACAATTTTAGCATTTGATTTGAAGATATTGTTTTTCAAAATATTGCACTGGTAGATTTTAGACTGTTTCTGAAGTTATTCTACACCCTGTTTAGCAAGGTGAGAAAGAATATGGGGTTGTTCCAGAGTAACATAACAACTGTTCCTACTCACATTTACTATATTCTAGGCTTTATACTGATCCTTTTGCATGTGTCTTTTGAGATCATTTTTTTCTTAATTATAGTTTCC
>NW_008344185.1:1338026-1366103 GCF_000622305.1 Nannospalax galili | reverse complement strand
TAAAGTAAGTTTGTGTGCCTCATAAGACCCTATGCAGAGCTTCATATAATCTCATTTAATCCATGCTATCACTACTGAATGGGTGAGGAATGCGTATTACAGAGTATACTTGCCCCAACTTATGAAGAAGCAGAACAACCAGGATCAGAAACCATGTGTTTCGTCATTGCTACACTTCCCCCATCATCTTCATTCCAGATGGCCTCCAAGCCCAGATTCTATTTTTCCCCTTCCATTTATCTAAATTCGTCTGATCCTTCAAAGCCTTGCTAATAATAATAACAGCAATTGATAGTTTTCATTGAGTACTTATTTTGTGTACGGCACTCACAACTTATATACATTATTTTAATCTTGATGACAGCCTTTGAAAATATGAACTATTATTATCCACACTTAACAGAAGTGAAACTGAGACGTTAAAAGTCCCACAGCTGTTAAGTGGCAGAGGCAAGACTCAGCCATGCTGGTCTGCTGTGGGGCTATTGCCTTTCTGGTTGGGCCACTCACTCCACAAAGCCTTCCTCATCCCACTAGCTGGCAGTGGTTTCAGTTCTGCAACGATAGCCCGGGCACATTTTGTTTGTTTGTTTTGAGATAGCACCTCACTTTGTAGCACAGTGCAGTCAGGAACTCAAGATATAACTCAGGTTGGCTTCAAAAATCACAGTACTCCAACCTGTCACAACCTTCCGAATACTGTGATTATAGGTGTGAGCTAACACCACCACAACTGGTGGCTTTAGCCCTTCTAAACCAAGGAAGTATCTGTTTGTGAACTGGCCTGCATTGTTCTCCGGCAGCTTGGCGTTCTAGGTTCTTCTCATTCAACTTTGCTCTAGTTCCTGGAAAACAAAACATCTGTTTTCATGACCAGTCATAATGTACTTGTAAAAGTCACAATGAGACCTTATAAAACAGAATGAGAAAATGGACTAATGAAAATCAACCTCTTCATTCAGGAGGATGAGGCAGGAGGCTCATGAATTGGAAGTCAGCTAACTAAAAGACCCTATCTTACAAACAACAGAAAATTGAACTCTAAATATTTGTTTGGAAGTATAACGTCAGCATATTAACTTCTGAAAAAGCAAATGACTATGTCCTGGAAACAGTAGAAGAGTGAAAAAAAGGCAACTTGAAATAGTAGTTTGTCTGTTGTGGTTGGTACCTGTGGGTGTGCCTCCATTGCCCCAGCTTCTTGGGGTGCAGCTGGTTCTCTCTGACTGTGACTCTACTGCTTCAGGGTATATGGCTTTTGTTTTTCTCTTTCTTTTAAAAAGATAGCACAACCTCTAGATAGAAGGCAGCTACTTTATCTGGTCCTCACCTGAGGACATAGAATGAGGTTTAGATGCTGGAAAAAAAAAAAAAGCTTATGTATGTTAAGTGGGAAGTTTAAGGATCTTAAAATTGAGCATCCACATTTTCTACCTTTGGAACCTAGCCCTCATCTGAGATGTGAGTTCAGTGTACCTAACTCCTAACTAAGGTTGAGAGACAGGCCCTCAGCCAGAAAAACTTCAGATCCCTTTAGTTCACAATCTAACATTGGACAAATAAACCTGAAAACTATTTTCCATAGTGAAAAAAGATCTGTGTGTGAAATAAAGTTATTTTGGTATGCCTTTTCTCTCTCATCCATCTCCAGTGTGATGTCTCAGTTTGCAGAGTAACTGTAATCACAGGTGTGGCCTCTATTGAAAGAAGCAGCAACAAACTCTCTGTTGGGTCAATTTGGCATAATCTGAAGAAATGAGGATTTGGTACTGAGTGGGGTGGATGATTGGATCTTCCAAGTTTCCTCCCAAACCTCTCTGTAGTAATCTTTTAATAGCCCTTAATGCTATTATATAAAACTCTTCTGGATAATCGATGGTCTTTATTTTTCCTTTAACAAAACACATTAACAGCTCTCTGGATGTTTGGCTCTTCCTCCTTTTGGAAGCAGTAGGGTTCTGGATCTTTAACTGGACTGTGGACAGCATTACCTGGACCTGTGCAGATCCACAGTGACCCCCAATTACTGCCCTCATCTGCTTCTTGTAGGTCAGTGCCTCCACAGGAAGTGGATTGAGTTTGAGGAAGATTAAGTGTCATTTGAAAATATTGGATGCTGGAGGCCCAAGCAGGGATGGAGAGCCTTCCCCGAAAACAGAGCAGAGATCAGGAGCTGAAGGTCAGGGCTAGGAAAGCCAGATACCAGGATGGGTAATGAGGGTTGCTGGCGATAAGTGTAGCTCCTGCCTTGGCCTTTGGCCTGTCTGTGTTCTCTGGGTTTCTGTAATATCTTCTTTGCCTTGTTGTGACCCAGCTTGAGCTTTTCTGAGAAATGGCTTTTTTGGTCCATGACCCCTACCCAGTGATCATCAAAAAGGGTTTGCTTCCATTTTTACATTTTATGTCACTTGGGGAGCATATTAGTTTGCTACAAACGGACTTTTTAAAAAAGGCCTAGTTACCCGGCGTGGTGGCACATGCCTTTAATCCTAGCCCTTGGGAGGCAGAGGCAGGCGGATCTCTGTGAGTTCAAGGCCAAGTGAAAGATTTATCGTCCTCTTTTTTTTTTTTTTTTTTTTTTAAAAAAAAAAAAAAAAAAAAAAAAAAAAAAAAAAAGCCTGGTTACAATCTACAAATGAAGGAGAACATGTCACTTGTTTTTCTGCATTTGTGTTACTTCACTTAGTACAACACTCTCTAACTCCATCCATTTACCTGTAAATTTCATAATTTCATCTTTTCTTACTGCTGAGTAGAACTCCATTGAGTAGATGTACCACATTTTCATTAAGCATTTGTCAGTTGAGGGACATTTAGGTTGTTTCCATCTCCTAGCTACTGTGAAGAGAGCAGCAACAAACATGGATGTACAGGTATCTCTACAGTATGATGATGAGTCCTTTGGGCATATGTCAACGAGTGGTGTCTTAGTTTGTTTCTCCATTGCTATGACAAAATACTCCGACCATACTAACTTGGGGAGGAAAGGGTTTATTCAGCTTACATCTCATGGGTCACAGTTCATCAGGGAGCCCGAGATAGGAACTCCAGGGCAGGAACCTAGAGGCAGGAACTGGAGCACAGGCCATAGAGGATCACTGCTTTATTGACTTGTTCCCTGGCCTCTGCTCAGCCTGCTTTCTTATGCAACACAGGCCTACCTGCCCAGGAGTGGCACCACCCACAATGGATGGGGCTCTCCCACATCATTTATCAAGAAGATGCCCCATAGATATGGCCACAGGCCAGTCCAATAGAGGCAATTCCCCAATTGAGGCTCCCTCAACCCAGGTGTGTCAAGTTGACACTAAAGCTATCCAGCACAAGTGGTATCACTGGATCATATGGTAGGTTCATTTTCAGTTTTTTTGAGTGTTCTCCACACTGCTTTCCATAGCGGTTGCATGAGTTTGCATTACCACTAGCAGTGAAGGAGTGTTCCTCTTTTTCCACATCCTTTCCAGCATTTGGAGTCTTCTGTTCTCTTTATCTTAGCCCGTCTGACTGAGGTTAAAATGAAATTTTCAAGTGGTTGAAATGTAGTGCCAGTCCCTTATATGTGAGTATATAAATTCTGATGTAACATCAGGAGCCAAGCAAAGGCAAAGGATACATGGAGGTAAAGGAAAAGATACAACTTGAAAGGGGGATAGTAGGGAACAGATGCTACCTGAGGGAGGTGGAAAAAGTGGGAATAATCAGCAGGGAGGAGAGGAGGGAGGGACATGTGGGAGAGCGAGGGAAGTCAGGAACATAGGGAGGTGGAGGCCTCCAGGCTACCAGAGGCTTGCTTCTGCGAGCCTGTGGCAGTGGCAGGACCCCTGTCAGCTCAATTAAACAAGGTCCCAAAGGGAGGTAAGAACTAGGTGGCGGGCCAGCACTAGATTTAGAACTATTTAAGACTGATTGCTGCTAGGTAAGGGAGAGTATGGCTGATATGAACACTGGATGGGCTGACTAGACTCCAGTGGATGCATTTGGGTACAAACACCTAAATGAATAGGACTCAGCATGTATGGCAGAGTGCATAGGGTTTGGTGTGGGGATAGGGGGAGGCATGGATGGGGAAGAGGGTCTGGATTTGAGTGGGAAAACCCTCCCTACTCCACCAACCAAGCCTAATCCTCCTCTCCTAATCCTCTACTCCCACAGGACCTGATCCATTGCTCTATTGGTCCGATTACTTGTCTCCCTGTCCCTGTAAACGTTCACTCTTGTGTTCTTGGTTTTATACCTGGCCCTAGTCTCACAAGTGGATGTTGGGGAAAAATTGGCCTTTGGGAGTTTTCTCTTCTAATTTTCCTACACTGTCTTTGACCTTTTTTGCTTGTTTGCTGTTAACTTTTAAAAAATATTATTTATTTATTTAATTTTGGTCTTTTTGAGACAGGGTCTCCCTGTAGCCCCAGCTGTCCTGGAACTCACTATGTAGACCAGGTAGACCAGCTGGCCTTGAACTCCCAGAGATTCGCCTGCCTCTGCCTCCCAAGTGCTGGGATTAAAGGTGTGCACCACCACGCCCAGCTTATTTATTATTTTTATGTGTATTGCCTGCATGTATGTAAGTGTACCCATGTCATGCAAAGCCTGTGGAGGTCAGAAGAGGGTGTCAGATTCCCCTGGAATGGAGTTACAGACAGTTGTTAGCTACCGTGTGGGTGCTAGGAATTGATCCAGGGTCCTCTGAAAGAGCAGACAGTGCTCTTAACTGCTAAGCCATCTCCCCAGCTCTGCTTGTTTGTTGTTAACTTTTAAAATCATGTATTTTCAATAAATAATCATAGATAAAAGTATAATTAATACACATTTATCCCAGTTTATCTAAGCTAATTGGTAACCTCTTGCAATATTTACTTTGTTTGTTCTTTTTTACCAAATATTTCAGAGTAAGTTCCAGATGCAGTGATCATCCCTGAAAATAAAATGATGCATCCCTAAAAATAAAAAATACCTTCTCATAATTATAATAGCATAGACTATATCATCACCTTGTTATTACATTATCATACTTAATAAAAATAAATAATAATTCCCAAATATCACCAGTTCTTTTCAGAGGATCTTTTGTAACTGGTTCATTCAAACTAGAATGAACTCAGGAACCACACATTGCACTTTTCCAGCTTCCCTTCCTTCTTTTCCCATGTTACTGATTTGCTGAAGAAATCAGGCCAATTCTGTTTTATGGCCCTGATGAATGTCCTAAACTTGTAAACTAGAGCTGACCTAAGGGAGATTTACAGTGAGGGTCTCCTCCATTTTCAGGAGCCTCCAGTTCGAGTCTCCCCTTTGTCCCTACAATCAAATGCAAGCTCCTAGGGGCACTGACTGAAGATGAAAGGTTCATCTACCCTGGGCCCCACATCTTCTTCCTGGGTGCCCCTTTCCTGGTCTTACAGGGATCCAAAGTGAGCCTTCTAATCTAGCAGGACCTACATATGGCCCCCTACAGCTGACAGCCTCTGCATATACCAGGTCAGGGTGGGGAGCTTCTGAACTTGGGGCTGGTGAGGCTTCATTTGGGGGGGGGCAGTCATCATTTTTTAAAATGAGGTTAAAATTCTGTCTTCTTTTAATAAACTCAATAAAATTCTTGAATTCATCCCAGAAAAACAACTTGTTTTCCAAGTAACATAAGCCCCACCCCCACCCTCTGGCTCTGGAGTGATAGTCTCCATGCAGACAAATCACATAGATGGGCTGCTCCTGCCAGAGTAGTGATGTGGAAGATATGAAAGAATTTTCCATTGCTTTGACTAGGAAATGAGGGATTTGGGCCATCGTCTCTGCCACAATGTCAGTAGGGAATTGTGGTCCACTAAGATGCCCAACCGATTGGCCAGGAAGAAGAGCAGAGTCCACTTCTCATTCCCTAGGCAGCAGCAGGATGGGCGGCTGGGCAGGGAGAGTGGGGGCAGTGAGGAGCTTCCAAACAGCTGTGTTTGGATCAGAGGTCCTGGGCTAAGGTCCCTAAGTTCCCTTTAGAGAATGTGTTAATTCCAGGCACAAAGAGGAATGGAGCCATGGCAGAAGGGGTGTGGCTGGAAACCCTAAAAGGACAGTTTTTCCAGCCTGACAGGAACATCTAGCTGTTGACGTTGGCTTACTGGATTTCTCCTTGTGCTTGTTATTTATATTTTTTCTTCTTTACAAGGAAAACCTTTCCAATAGCTACATTTCTAGTGGTGGAGTAGATCACACTTTCTTTTTTTGGAACGTGGTAAACGCTTGCTAGGCAATAAAGTGTAGGGAAGAGACAGCTTTATACTGCATTCTCAACTGATGGGTCAATCGAACCCTTCTGTGTTCTGGCTCTTCTTCTTGATTTTGTTTCCTGTTTATCCTTTCTGTCATGATGCTCTCCATCTCCATCTTTCTCTACTTTCATTTCAGAGACTGGCAAAATCAGAATGTCACTTAGTTTTGAAATAGTTACTCTTGAAGCTTATTAAATCATTTTCTCTAAAAGTTTTGCTAAAGGGGGGTGGGAAGTCTGAACTTTTCTTTTTAGAAACAGCCCGGGAAGGATGTGTGGGCATGTTTATGAAAGGGAGAGTGCTACTGGTGACCAATCAGGTGACTTCTCAAGGATCCTCCCTCCTCTTGATGCACCAAAACATGATCCTCACAGTGGGGACAGAGGGCAGGGAGTAGGAGAATCTTCTCTACTTCCTTCTCAAGATATAGGTAGAGTCTTAGGCATTCTGGCAAATAACTTTGCTGCCATTTTGTTTGTGGTTGGAATAGAAAACAGGTTGCTGAGAATAGCCAGGAACATTAGAACTTGTTTCTTGAAAACTACTCCTAAATTGAGGGTGCCCCTTGTATATGTTCTTGGGTGGGGCCACCTATGTACACAGAAGTACCTATAGCCTTTTAGATCTTTCATGAGGTTGGATGTTGCCTTCACTGTACAAAGCCAGTGAATGAAGCCACTTGAGCCCATAGCATTACATCTGTGATCTAGGGTGGCACCCAGAATTCATCGGCATTCCACTGCTCACTGAGTCTTGGCTTAGGCACCTCTTGGGACTTCAGACAGTGGCTGGGAGTTAAGACCCACCTGTTAAAGGAAGAAAGGCAATGATTTAATGGTAAGTTTTGTTTTCACTCATAGATGAAACCACAGCAGAGAAAATGTATGATCATAAAGTTGGTACGGAGTTGTTGTTTTTTTTTTTTTTTTAAACAGTTTTCTATTTGGGGAAATTTTCTTTTATTTTATGAGAAAATGAAATCACTAGACAGGAACTTCCTCAGATTCTTGCCACAAACTTACCTGCAAAAGTACTCATTATTTCCTGCTTCTGCTCAATCACAGTTGAGTAGATTTCTCGTTGCTGATGCCAGTTCTAAGACCTCAAGTCTGTCTTGCAGCCTGGAGATCATTCTGTCTCCTTCTTCGCTTGCTACTAATTTAAACAAATTTTCTTCCATCCCTAAAGTAATACTTTCTGGGCTGGAGAGAGAGCTCAGTTGATAAAGTGCTTGCTGTATAAGCATGAAGACCTCAGTTGGATTCCTAACACCCATGTAAAAAGCTGGGTGTGATTATGTGGGTTTATAATCCCAGTGTTGGGGAGTCAGAGACAGGGAGATGTCTTGGGCTCCCTGGCTAGCCAATCTAGCCTAATTGGTGAACCCCAAGCCAATGAGAAACCTGCCTCAAAAAATAAAGTGGAAAGCTCCTGAGGAATGACACCTGAGGTTGATCTCTAGTCTCCACATGTGCACACATGTGCATGCAAGTGCACTTGTACACACACACACACACACACACACACACAGACACACAAAGTGTGCATGTGCATATCTTGACCCAGTACCTTCTGTGACTTGTTTTGGTGCCATGAAGTTCATTGAGACAGTCACCTATACTCACAGGCAGCACTTTCTTGCCCTTCACTCTGAAATTTTTCTTGAAATCTGGTTTCTGTGTGAACATTTACTCCAATACTGTTCCTGCCAAATATTATTAATAAAGTTCTTTTTCTGTTTGTTTTAAAATGTTATTTACTTATTCATTCACTCATTCATCTATTTGTTTATTCTTGGTATGTGTATGTGTATATGTGAATGAGTGTGTGTGGTGTATGTGCACCTTGCACACAGAGGCCAGGGGAGGAGTAATCTGGTGTCCTTGCTCTGTTGTACTCCACTTGAGACAGGGTCTCTCACTGAACCAGAGTTCATTGTTTTTTGCCTAGGCTGTTGGCCTGGTGATTCACCTGTCTTCACCTCCATTGCATTGTGTATCCATTTCCAATCTTTTGTGAGATTTCTGGGGATTTGAACTCAAGTCCTTATGTTTGTGCAATAAGCACTCTTACCCACTAAGTCATCTCCCCGGCATTAATAACCTTGTTAAATTAAGTTCTCCTCCACCAGCATTATCTAACTTGAGCTCTAAATAGCATCTAATACCCATAACCATGGAAAAATGTCTTGGATTTTGTGGAATCTATCTTTTCACCACAATTTTAGAGAATCCTTTGTGGGTTCCTTTTCTATTAATATGTTTGTTTTAAAAATCATAGAAAATTCAATAGTTGGACTGGGTGTGGTAGCAGCGTACTTCTGAAGGCTGAGGTAGAATGACAGTTCCCGTTGGTTTGACACTAGAACCTTAAAAGGGAATAAACATTGCTTAGCATCCCCAGGAAAAGAAGTTTCACAACAGATGGAAAGTTTATTTGTTAATGCTATTTTGTCTCATAATTATTTAAAAAAAGAAAATGAGAATGTAAAAGATGTTAGAAGGATATGGGAATGGAGATATTTTCCAAAATAGAAAAAATGAGAAAACCCAAGCAAGTGATGAAGGTCTGTGCAGGTTTGTTATGATACATAATGGATGTGACAAAAATAATATACATATAATCTTAAAATTTTCTAAGGTCATAGTTTAGTCAACTAGTTTAAGGAACAAAATATGTATCTAGTCAAGGTTTATCTGAGAATGTTTGGGTTTTTACCCAAGTCTTATCTACATTGCACATGATAATTAAAAGTACCAGAATGGTGGAACTAACCTTATTGAATGTTTAACAGCCATAGTTTGAGGCCTATACTAATGTGGTCAGAGGACTTAAAGGACAGTTTTTGCCCCTTGCCCTCCAAGGTCAACTAAGTTCCAGGGGACTATGGGACATCTCTCAAAATGTCCTCTAACTGTGGTGAGTTACCTGTCCTTTTGTTCAGGGAGGACATGGAGACCCCACGAGATGGACTTGAACCCGTGTCCAGTATACAAAAAGGAGGGTCAACTCCCATTCATGCTTCCAAGTGAAACCAGACATGGTCGAACAGGACCTTTGACTTATCCTCACATAGAAGGAGCTGGTAAAAGAAAGGAACCAGGAGCTCCTCCCAAGCCCATGTGACCCCTGAGGAACAGATCTTCAAATGAACTTAAGCGTAAAAATAAATTGATTTATTTGAGCCAACTGTATGGTCTTAAACACTCAAAAGGAAAGTATAACCAAAGAGTAAAGTCATCAATATATTTCTTTAAGAGTTCAAGGAATTACACAGCCCAGACATTAGGCTTAAGTCTATATAAAAAGTTATTTAGACAGTTATTTCTCATTGATGATTTTGTTCCTAACCAGAAAGTGCTGCTCAGATGTAAGACTTCAAATCTTGGTCTCCAATACTGTAGTGCCCACCTGTAGCTAAGGGAGACAACCAGCTATTGTTCTAAAATGATGGATAAATTTGTTTTCTCCCCCTATCTAGAAGCCTTTGAGATGGAGCTGACATTGATTCTAATCACTTCAACAGCTATCAACATACCTGAAAGCAAACCCTGAATCCGTCACTCTAGAGTCCAACCTTGGAAGACAAAAGAAAAATGAGGAGGAACCCAATAGAGGGATGCTTTTGGAAGCCCTTGTCAAGAAATTCCAGTGGATTCTCATATGGACATTTGAAAATTGCCCTGTTCTGACTTTTTTTCTAGTTCCCTGTCTAGAACTTGTAATGCTAATTACTCTTGCCTTTACTTCTTCACATCTCCTATTCACTATTCAAGGACTTTCTTTTCCCCCTAGAGATAAGTTATGCAATTTGGGAGTCTTTTAGGTAGACCCACTGAAGGGGGTCTATTGCCTCACCCTGCGTCCCTGTTCAGGTCAGCATGGAAGAAGCCAGAGTGGTCTGTGTCCCAGTTCCCTATTGGCAATTAGGGTAACCTCTTCAGAGGATGGTGTGATAAGAATAGGAGGTAGGAATTGGCAAGGCAGTTAGGGTAAAAAGACCTCAAAGAAAAGTAGCCAGTTTCTTGGCTAAAACTCACAATGTCCTTGGGCCTCTTAGCAACATACTCCGTTCCAAAGGCCAAAAATGTTGAAAATATTTGGGAGCTTTTATCTGATCCTTAAAAGATTTTAGGGTTACCTCTTCAGAGGGGGGAATGTTAGAGTAGCCCAAAGCCCCATTAAAAAAAATAAGTCAAAGAAGAAGAAGAAAAAAGAATGCCAGTTCCAGGTCAGCTTGGGCTATATAATGAGACTATATCTCAAAAGAACAAAACAGAACAGAAACAGAATGAAAGTTCGGTCATTCGTGTAGCATCTCCACATAGACTCTACCAGCATTTCAGAATGGGCACATCCTACACCCAGCTAATCCCTTATACTCCAAAACCTGTTCTCCAGCTGCACCCTTTTCTCAGGGCATGGTGCTACCATCTTCCAGTGGTTGAAGGCAGAACCCTGACACCATCCTTGTCTCCCATTCTTCCGTAGTCCTCATGTCCAGTCAATCAAGACCCATCCTACTACCTCTTGTGTATTTCCAAGTCCATCTACTTCCCAGTTATTTTGCATTACTGTCTCTCCCACTTAGTTAATACAACAACTTCCCAGCTAGTCTTCCTAACCTCATTTTTGCTGCCTTCCTTTCAGTTCTTTATACCACAGCCAGAGGTGTTCTTTTGTCCTTTTTTCTTTTTGAGACAGGATCTCCCTGTAGTCCCAGCTGACCTGGAACTCACAGAGATCCACCTGCCTCTGCCTCCCAAATGCTGAGATTAAAGGCATTGACCACCACACCTGACTTGCAACCAGAGTTCTTTTATTTTTCAATTTTTTAATTTTTATATGTATGAATGTATATGTATTGCCAGCATGTATGTAAGTACACCCATGTCAGGCAGTACCTGAGGAGGTCAGAAGAGGGTGCTGAAACTGGAGTTATGAATGGTTGTTAGTCACCATGAAGGGTGTTGGGAATTGAACCTGGGTCCTCTGAAAGAGCAGCCAGTGCTCTTTACCACTGAGCCATCTCTCCAGCCCATTTCAGCCAGAGTTCTTAAATATCCTTATCTGAGTATGCCACCAGGCCCCTCATTTACACAAACACTTCCTTGGAGGGTAATCCTCAAGGTAAAGTCCAAATTTCACAAAATGACCGTCAGTGGTCCTTGTTCATGTTCTTTGCTTGCCTGTCTGTCCCCCTAGCCCTTACACTGCTTTGTCAGCCTTACTGAACCTCTACTTGTAGTGTGCTGAATATTCCTTTTCATTTCCCAGCTTTCAAATGTATGGTTCCTGAAAACTTTTCTTATCTCCCCTTCCTGGTTAAGTCACAATAATGTCTTAGATTCTAGGTTAAAAATATGACTTCCTTACAGGGCTGGAGAGATAGATAGCTCAGCAGTTAAAAGCACTGGCTGTTCTTTTAGAGAACTGGAATTCTCAGCACTCACATAGTGGCTAACAACCATCTGTAACTCCAGTTCCAGAGGATATGACACTCTTCTGACCTCTGCAGGGCATTGCACAACATGCATGCACTTACACACGCAGGTAATACACTCAGACACATAAACTAAAAATAAAATATTAAAAAAGAAAGACTTTCTCTTAAAGCATCTCCTGATTTTTAGTTACTTCTGTAACCAACAGCCTACCCTTTGATAGGGAGTGGTAGGAGAAACTTGCTTGTTTCTTTGATAGCTGTAAGTCCCTCAAGGACCACAGTAATAAACTGTACATTTCCAACATCTTGTGCAGTGCTGTTATAGTTACTGAAGAAATGAATCCAGTGGCTCAATAATATGATCTGTCCTAAGAACAATAAAATCTTTGTCCTCATGTTCCTTTTATTACTAGATTAATATTCATTGAGTACTACTGTGGGTCATTTTCCAAAAATAGAGGGGGAAAGATCTAAGCCTCTTCCTTATTTCTTTCATTGAAATGGCATTTAAATATAGTCAGTTTCTTTGTTTTTCTTTTAGTCCAGTGGCAATTAAAGTTGAGATTGTCGGTCTAGGGACTGGTGCATAAAAGCCCCTAGGACTTTGAACAAACTGACCTAAGGGCAATGTATTTCCTTTGTTATCCTTAATATAGGTTGACCACATGTACCCAGTCATTCACCAAATTCCTGGAAATGTTGATGGCAGAGTAAGGCCATTTAACAATGAAGCTGTTCAAGGATTGTTTTTAAACTTGTTGACATGGACCACTTGTTTCCTATCTCTAATGATTAAATGAATAATAAACTAATAAACTGACTTTTGGTTTGCTTTTAGGAATGCAATTGCTAGCATATCCTGGGTCAAAGGAGGTCATTGTGAGACACAGTGAAGTCATTATTGTGAGCAGTGGAATTCTCAATGGTTTCCTGGAAAAAAACATATTTACAGGCCTGATATTTCAAGCCTATCTGGGGGAGGCTGTAAATAATAAATGTCTTACGTATCTGACTGTTGGAGTTGTCATCCAGGGTACTCTAACCCACACTTGTCATACATAGATCAGTTTACAGAGACTTAGCAGCAAAAGCAGGTTTCCTGGATTAAGCGATTCCATTTCTATCTTTAATAGAGAGGAAGCTGTAGCACTGGAGGATTCCTTACCCACCCCCCTGCAGACCTAGGAGCAAGTGTGTCAATAAGGTCATTACTGTAGCCAGACTTCACACAGAGTAAAAGCTGAAGAAACAGAGCCAAATCAAAATATACTTCGTAGTTTTATTTTACTAGGTCTTAGTTACATTTTCTTCTAAAACACTCATTTGGTGGAATCAGGAGGACTTACAGTTAGATCATCAAACTTATTTTTTCCCTTAAAATGTTTGAATTGGAACGAAACCAACTTATTCAAGTGCTTTTTAAATATAACCTGAACCAGAGTTCGTTCTCCTGAAGCACTGGCTACCACTGAAGGCAAAAGATCCTTTAGATATTTAAATTCCTCTAAGCTTCAGAGGCTCAGCAGTTTGTGATTTGGTTAAGAACAAAGGAGTAAGTGCCAAATAGCCCTTCATAGAAAATTGGGGTAGAACATGCTGAAAGGTATGAACTGATTTTGACAGAATTAACCCATTATCTTGTCTAGGCTTCCTATGAACCGGCTGTGAGACTGGGAAGCTGGAAAACTTGATGGAGAGAATGTTCTGGAGAAAGTTGACACTAGGCCTTTTTCCCTTATTCTCCATGAAAGCACCATGTAGGTGCTTCCCCCAACCTCCAGCCATGAGAGAGGGATATCAAAGCAAGACCATCCATGGATAAAGAAAATATCTCAGGAGCAAGCCTCAGTAGGAACTAGTATCATCTTTGAAACTGATCTGGCCTAAGAGAAAAGGCCCCAGTGAAAGTGTGAACTGTTGGAATTGAGGGATGGTCAGAGAGACAGGCTGCTAGCCAGAGGAGGAAGAGTTGTTCTCAGCAAGGGCCGTAGAGTGTGATCATCTCTAACAAGTCCCACTGGAGAAAGAGGCAGCTATGCTCTTTTCCTTATTCTTTTTCCCTGAGTGCCCTTGAGAGATATGTATTAGACTATGTTAATAAGCAGTCAGGACACCTCCGGATACTAGGTGGATCATTACAGTGCATCCAGGGAGGATTGCATTAAAAACATTAAAAAAAAAAAAAAAAAAATAGACTGGGGACCTGGCAGCCTATAGTAACTGCAGTGCTTGATCAGAAGCCAAGCCTGGGACGCTCAACACAGTTTAAAAATTGCCCTTGTTTTATGACAAGATCATTTCTGTTCACCTTTAAAGAACATTTGGGACCTATTCTGTTTAGATATTTAGTTTACAGACTTCTAAAATGTTAATCTTTCTAAAGGGCCAGGACTATGCACCCTTGTTTTTCCCCTACCCCATGGCATAGGTAACCAGATGGTCTTTCTAGGACATTTCGGCAGCAGAACAGGGAAGTGGACAATGGCCACATTCCATTTATGTCCCTTTTTCCTTCTCAGTTCCCTATTAAACATCACAAAGTTGCTTTTCCTTTGCTACTCACAAACCAATTACAGCATGCATTATGGTGAATAGTGGGAGGTGGGAAGAGAAAGGCATCTACCTAGGAGCATGTATTCATTCCATGGCTGATTCCCCACCCTCTTTTTAGCCAGGGTCTCTCTGTAGCCCCAGCTGGCCTAGAACTCACTATGTAGACCAGATTGACCTCGATCTCACAAAGATCTGCCTGCCTCTGCCTCCCAAGTACTGGGATTAAAGGAGTGTATCACCATGGCCAACTTAAAAAATTTTTTTTGGTTAATCCTTCTGTTCTTATTCCCCCAGTGGTCATGACCCTTAGTAGCTGGAGTGATTGAGTAGGTCAAATGTCAAAAGTAAAGAAACAATTATCTGGAGCTGTTAGTGGACCAAGACCTTAATATTTAAACAAACACTGAGAACAGAATGTGGAACTTGGCTTTGAGAAATCTCCTGAGTGAAATGCATTGCTGTAACCCAGGAGTCCAGTCTTGCTGACCTCTCTACAACTGAGAACCTGAAGGTGGAGAAGACCAGAACCAAAGGACATCTGCCTCAGTCTCAGGGATCCCCCAGTCTAGTTTCAGGATGACTATACTAAGAGACTTGGCCTTGCACAAGCTCTGAGCAGAAAGTTTCCTTGGCCTTTGAGAATGTCAAGCTTCCTCCTTAGTCCCAGCAGCTAGCCCCCAAGTTTTGAAGAAGTCAAAGCTATTAATCTCTGTTATTTTGCTGAGAATCTCCTTTACAGTTAAATTTAACAAGGAATCCTAACTCTAATTCACAGCATTTTGTTTTTAAAGCATACTGACAAAAATTACCTTCCAATACAATCAGTATTGACTTCAGCCATCACGTGTTAATCAAGGAAAGAGAATAAGTAATACTCGTTGCAATAATTGTTGAACCACAGTGATTGGATACTCAACAACCTATTTATTTTAAATTTTATTTATTTATTTTTATTTTATGTGTATAAGTGTATTGCCTGCATGGGTGGAAGTGTATCCGTATCATGCAATGCCCTCGGAGGTCAGAAGAGGTGTCAGATCCCCTGGAACTGGAGTTATGGACAGTTGTTAGCCACCATGTGGGTGCTAGGAATCAAACCCAGGTCCTCTTCAAGAGCAGTCAGTGCTGAGCCATCTCTCTAGCCCTCAAAAACCTATTTCTTGAAAACATTAAAAACCAACTGGGTGTTTAGCAATGGGATTGAGCCAGCTTCTGCCTAGTATTTCTACCATCTTCAAGGGCCTCAGAGTCCTTTCAGTAACCTCTGCACTTAACTTCTGTAGAGGGAGCAGAGAACATTTAAATGACCTTATGAACAGACAGATCTAGGGAAGATGGGCTTATCATGGTAAGTCACATGCAGAATCACCCCATGCTTACCTACCTTCAAGGACCAAGGAAAGACACTTCCCCATACACCACGGAAGAAGAGGCTCCTATGACTCCAGAACTGGCAGTGCTGGCATTGGCCAGCCACTCTAGGGAATCAGTTAGAGGCCAGGGGCAGAGCCAGGTTGCTCCGGCTGGAATCCTGGCCCCATCTCTTCCTGCCTATGAACTCTTTGTAAACTGGGTACAATAATGGCACCTTAATATAATGTCTTTGGGTCTTTTTAGGGTTAAACATGGTGACTGGATGGTGTATTAACCTTAGAACAGGGGTTGCAGATTTGAAACATCTCAGAAATATTAACTACCTGTAATGAATATGAAGCCCTTAGAGCAGGTCTGATGTATAAAGACCAGGTATGCTGTGTCTAAAGACAAAATCACCATAAATATCTTAAGTAGCTTTTGTGATCCTAGAATTGCTCAACACATCATTCTACAACATAGAATAAGGTTCTGAAGAACTGAACAAAGAAAGTTGGTTTTATAAGCAAATAAAGGTTCAGGAAGCAGAAATGGAAAAGAAAAAGTTAATCATTTCAAAGTTTCTTTCCTTGTGAAGGTGAAAGCAGCCATTCTGTCAGCTGAAGTTGGCTTGTTGGTGGATTTGGCTGTTACCTCTTTCTAGGTAGTGTGGAACTTTAACATAAATGATTCCATTTTGGTTGGTCTGTTGCACCTAGGGCAGGACCTCAGTCCAAACCAATGCCCTCCTGTAAATTTTATTAAAGTTGCTGTTTTACTACTTCCTTGTATTTATGACTTTGACTAAAAACATGATTTTTCTAATGTTCAGGACCCTCCACTGGTCTCTGTTGGCTTCTCTTCTCTTTCTTGTTCACTTCTCTAGAAGTTTGGATGTCTGTTTCTGTTCATGATTTTCATTCTCCTCCATTACCCAAAATCTGGCTGTGAAAGTCCCTTTCAATTCATGGCCTTCCTTGTGGACTCCAATTCCTTCTCCATCAAATGCCTCCTGAAAACTTCCTCTTAATGAAATATGGCCTTTATGAACATTTAAAGGAGCTCTCTAAATTGTCTCGGTCCCCTCTGATTTTCCATTCCTTCCCTTACATTGTCATGCTCACAAGAAATACAGCTCAAGGGAGTCAGGACCATTAGCAGCAGCAAGCCCAACTGGGAATCAGGTTTTATAGAATCTCTGGGATCCTGACAGGATAAAATCAGAAAGTAGAATGTGAGACAACGAAGAGATTTTTAGAATTGTCTCTTTTGTGTAATGCAATATGAAGAATTTCGGCATCCCTGTGACAAGGAACTTTACCAGAGCAGGCATCTTGATTTATTCATGATGGCTACTCTATCCCCTGGAGCAGCATATATAAGTATCCAAAACTCTCTCTCTCTCTCTCTCTCTCTCTCTCTCCCTCTCTCTCTCTAACAGGACTCACTATGTAGATCATACTGGCCTTGAACTCACAGAGATCCATCTGCCTCTGCCTCCTGAGTGCTGGAACTAAAGGTGTGTGCCACTACACCTGACTGTTTCTCTCTTTTACTTAGAGAGAAGGAATGTAAGTGATAGGAACTGGAAAATGAGAATAAGAGATCAAGCTTATTAAAGACTGGATAATTTTATCTGCTATTCCATACCGTACTTTTGATAGATATTTTTAAATGAAAAAATTAATGTCACTGATAATGAATACTTTTCTTTGACTCCAAAAGGGAGGCTAGCGTACAAAAATGTACGACTGTGAGAGCTAAGTGGCCATTCTTTTTCCATCATATTGTTTTTCTCTTCAAAGGTTGTCAACAAGACACATTCCTCAGATTAAATTTAATGGAAAGTAGGCACTTCCTCCTATATTCCTGTGGTTAGAAATTTAAAGTCACAGAAAGCTGAAGTATTAGCTTTGTCTTTTAAGTGGTCTGTAAAGTTAATTTCAAATGCTGAAGATAAAACACACTTGAGAAGATTCTGGGATGTGTTGCTAGCATTTCTTCAGCCTTATGCTGAAATCACAGTAGGAGAGTGATTCTGTGCAATGTTCCCTGACTCTGTGTACACATACATTTAAAGGTTTGATGGTCACAGCTGATTCTTCATCCTCAGGGGACTGGGTTCATCCCAATCTAGAGAACAGGTGTGGGTGGTACCTATCTCACTCTTCTCACAAAGCCACCATTATTTATGAGGACTTTACTCTGATGACCTTATCTAGTCCAGTCACCTCCCAAAGGCCCTACCTCTAAAGATAGTATCTAATTATGTCTCCCTCTCTTCATTAAATTTCAATATATGGGCCCTTGAGGGAAACACCCAAGTCATATCCAAACCATAGCAATTCTTTTATTCTGGAAGAGTAGGCAGCAAGGAAGACACTGTTGCATACATTTCCTTACTATTTTGGGCTCTTTACTGGATTTTCTGCTTATTTCATAGCTACAAGAGCTGAAGGGGAACACACACTCACCTCTTGAGTGTTGAAAGTGTGCGAGGGTGGTAACATGATCAGGCATGAGCCATAGAAGCGTCATCTGTATTAAGACGAGGCCACCTACCTTGACAAAAAACTGACTAAACCAAGTTGTAGCTTCCACTAGGCTCATGGGTAACAGGAGAAACAGTAGTCCCCTGAGAATACTCATTAAGGTGTGCCTGGCTCATGATGAGCTCTCAGGGGAAGTCCCATTCTGAGTGCAGTGCTGACTCACACATGCATATATTACATGGTTTCATTAATCCCAGAATTAAATTAAATCCTACTAAATACTATGATTTAATGCAGCAAAACCTAGCCATAAGGCAATGTTGACATTACTCTCAAGATCTGATTCTCTTTTATTAGCATTATCAAAGTGATATCTTTAAAATTGGTATTTAATTGAAAGATTAATACAATTAATACAAAAAGAATTGTATTTAATTGAAAGATTTTCAGAAATTCATATGCAGGGATATGCATGACCTAAATAAAAAGAAAATAAGAATTCCCAGTTTGTTCCATTTCCATTATGTGAATATTCCCACCACGACTAATGCCAAGCTACCAATGAACAGCAAATTCACAAAAGTCATTATTTCTTTATTTGTTTTTAATTTTTTTTTATTATTTTTATTTTATGTGTATCAGTGTTTTGGCTGCATGAATGTAATTGCACCATGTGCTCACAATGACCACAGAGGCCAGGAGAGGGTGACAGATCCCCTGGAACCGGAATTACAGACAGTTGTCAGCTGCCATGTGGGTCCTGGGAATCGAACCCGGATTCTCTGAAAGAACAGTGTTCTTAACCACTGAGCTATCTCTCCAACTCCAAAATTCACAAAATTCTTGAATATTGGTTCTAAAAATTAACTTCTGCAAGCTGTTATTTGGCTCCAAAACACACTCCACAGAGAAAAAAACCTTATTTCCTTCATAGTATTATTACATTAATGCAAAGGACTATAGAAATCCAAATCCCTCTCTGTTGAAGATGGACCATGACACACAGAGGCTGTTGAAGATGGACCATGGCACACAGAGGCTGTTGAAGATGGACCATGGCACACAGAGGCTGTTGAAGATGGACTGTGGCACATAAAGCCTGTGCTTGTATTTGACAGGCTCAAGAAAGCCTCTGCCATGGCAATGCAGTTACATGCTCAGGGGCTAGGGATGGGAGGGAGAGTCTTTTATCTTTTCAATTTGCGTTCTTCCCCTATCTCTGTCCCCCCCACCCTGTCCTTCTCAGATCATTTATTCAGAGACTCCTTGAATGAGTCATGCAGACACATGAGAATGCTGCTTTGGTTTTTAGCTTTTCTGGAAATCATTTATCATGCATGTCTGGGGTAATAACACTAGGGGCTTCCCTCTAATTGTGAGAGACAGTGCTAGTTGGCTTCATCTCCTACTTATTCTTATTCTCTCACATACTCTTTGAAACTCTGCTCTTCTTATCTTGTTCAGCAGCTACAGTGTTTTCAAACACAGTGTTTGTACCTCTATGTCTGTTTTAGGGTCCCAAGCTTCTTAACCCAATGCAGGAGCACAGTGCTGTAGCCTTAGTGCTCTGGTAGGGGGCATTGGGCTACTGCAACTTTTAGAGCCCTTGATGGAGTATAGAAGGTATATTTGGGATCTCCTAGGTCTGTGAGTCTCCCATTTTTAAATCTTTATGTGTGGTTGTGTGTGTGTGAATGTGCGCATGTTCCATGGTATGCATTGTTCTTCACTGCTGTGAATACAGACTAGCAGGCTTGTGACCTCAAAGGATTTTCCCATTTCCACATCCCATCTTGCTGTAGAAACGCTGGGATTACAGACACATGCTACTGTGTCTGGCTTTTACATGGATTCTGGGGATTTGAACCCAGGTCTTTAGTGATTGCACACCAAGTGCTTGACCCACTGAACCATCTCCTCAGCCCTGCGAACCCCCTTTTGAGGCCTTTCTTGTTTCCCTTTTGTCTTCCTGGAGCTCTTCTGTGTGAGCCTTATTCAGTGTGTCTGACTCTCCAGGGCCAGACTGGTTTGAACTAGTTTGTAGGCGGTTTTGACCAGCCTTTGCAAGCTAACTTCATTTCCATCTCATTGTAGTACATTTCCACAGGGAATTTCCTGCCCACTAGGACCATGTCAGTTTATAACCATGCCACTAGGACCATGTCAGTTGTTATAACCTCTGGAACTGGAAAAATGGCAACTTCTTGGAAGAATCATGAATATTTTGCCTCATGGGCACATGATTTGTGAGCAGAGACTTTCAGTTCTTCCCTTCACTAAACATTGTCCCCTGTCTGAATGTTCTCCAATGTCTTTACTGGCTTTGCTGGAATGGGGGAGAACCGAACATTTTTTTTTGGTTGGGGGAGGCGGGGGCTTCTGGATAACATGAGGTATTAGTCAAGGGAAATGGAGCTCCTCCTGAGGTTAAGCCCAGGCTTTGGCTTGTTCATTGAAGGGAACAGTTCGTTGGATTCTAAGATGTGGTCTTGCTTCTTCATAATTTGAGTTTTTATTATCAATGTCTAAGTAAGTATAATTGGCTTCTCTTAAAAGCCTTTTTGGAGTAGTTTTATGTAATATGAATAGAAGTAATGGAAATTTCTTTTATTCTTTCTACCAATTGAAACTGCCATTGCTAAAAAGCATTCCCTTCTTACTCAGACCCACAAAGTAACTAAATGCAGGATAAAAGCCTGAAGGTTGACATGTTAATCATTCAAGGAGTGTCTACCTACTCTATCTCATTCCCTTTCAAGGCCGAAGCCATTGTCATAAACTTGTCACCTTGGATTCTGGGAAAACCAAAACTTTGCAGGACAGACAACCTGCCAGACAAGGACAGTTATCGAGGAGTGCAAAGTTACCCCTGGAGCAGAAATCACTCCTGAGAACCCTTGTCCTCTTAGGCAATAAGGACTCCTTCACCCCCTCCTACAAGTAACAGGGCTTTTTTTCTGGCCACCTTGTGGATCCCTGGAGACAATGATCAATGAGACGACATCTTGACTAGGATTGCTTAACTATGGTTATTTGTTTGCATCCACATTCACTTCTGAGATTCTCCACTCATGTGGGGTCAAGTACAATCTAATCTGCCCTATGCAACCTTAACTATACATATCTCTTGTCCCTGCCCCCAATTCTTCCTCTATTGAAACCTAAAGCTCATATCAATGCCCCAAAGATGGACTTGGGAATCCTGGACCCCTTTATCTTTTCCTTTCAGTGAATTTCACCATTACTTGTCTCTTTAATTGGGATGGGTGACCAAACCTTGCTTGTTGGGGTTGCTGGAGCCCAGGCTTTTACTCTAAAACTTCTGGTTACACATTCACTATTCTGACTCTGGTCCAGGTCCACTCTCACTGCACCAGAAATATTGGTTCTCTGATTGCTTCTGCATTTGCTTCGCAGATTCTCTGTCCATGTGGGGTAAATTATATTCTAATACGTTCTGCTTCTGCCTTATCTTACAGCCAGCCTCAGTCTTCCCAAACCAGCTTCCAATGTTTGATGTCAACCAGTCAGCTTCTACTTCATCCTCATGAAGGACTGGCTGGCTTTCTTGTGCGCTCACTGTTTGTAGTCTATAGATCATTAGTTTCATCATTAATAATTTTTTTAAACTAGGGGTTTAATGATCAACAGCTTATTTCCTGTTTTTCAAATATCTGTGTGAAAACTTCCTTTATGCTCCTAGTCACAACTGTGTGATGTAACCTGTTGATTGGAAACTCTTTAGCTTTTGATACAATTTACTCATTGATTTCCCAGATTTGACTTCTGTATATGTTCTGAAACTCATTTAACTACCTAAGAAAACAGGGGTTATATACTAGGACTAAGGTCAAGATGGAAGGTGTTTACTTTGAAAGGCTGTAGGTTTTTCTTTTGTGGCTTCTTTTTTGGTGTTGGGGATCTAACCTAGGGCCTTGCACATGCAAGGCAACCATTCTACCACTAAAGTTGCAAACATACACTTTTTGACAGACTTTATTTGTAAGGATTAATAGTTTAATGTCAATGTCTATAAACTATACAATTTTGACTTAATTTCTTGACTTTAAATGTTATCTCCCCCCGACACACACAGTAAGAGACTAGTTCTCTCTGTACAAGAGCTGTTACTATGTTCCTTTGTTAATTTAGTTTTTCACTTGGGTATTATGTTTTATGATAAGGTCAAATATGATTTTTCTTAGTTATCTATTCTAAACTTATGGTGGATGTGCTGGCTAGCTTTAGTGTCAACTTGACACACCTGGGTTGAGGGAGCCTCAATTGGGGAATTACCTCTATTGGACTGGCCTGTGGCCATGTCTGTGGGGCATTTTCTTGATGAGTGATGTGGGAGGGCCCAGCCCACTGTGGGTGGTGCCAGCCCTGGGCAGGTGGGCCTGTGTTGCATAAGAAAGCAGGCTGAGCAGGGGCCAGGGGAGCAAGCCAGTAAGCAGCGTTCCTCCATGGCCTGTGCTCCAGCTCCTGCCTCCAGGTTCCTACCCTGAGTTCCTACCTTGGGCTCCCTGATGAACTGCATGCGACCTGGGAGATATAAGACAAATAAACCCTTTCCTCCCCAAGTTGGTATTGGTCAGAGTATTTTGTCACAGCAATGAAGAACAAACTAAGACAGTGGATTTAAAGGGTTGTCTTCAAGATTACCTTTTGAACACCAGGAGGCATTTGCTTGGAGACAAGCATTGGTTAATTCAGAGAACAGAGGCAAAAACAAAATGAATGGTTATGCCTTCCTGGAAGTCATGGTATTTCTAATAAGTTATTTGGTGGGATTTTCTAAAATCATATTGAACGTCAAGCTATGCTTTGGTAGGGTTGAAGGAATGATAAGCTGGAGCCACAGAATCTATTTATACTGGCTTAATTCCAGGAAGATGAGAACAATGAGTTACATGTTTACTGGGAGAAATGACACTGTGTAAGCCAGGTGATTTCCACAGGGGACTGAAAAATATGGGGGAAGTAAATAACCATGACTTCTAACAGCCCTAACGGTCCAGCACAAAGTACTGGTTGCTGCCTTCTTCCCCAGATAAATGACAGCAGCTCCACTTTGCATGTCCAAATGGACAGAGGATGCATAAAAATCAGGAAAGGCTTTGACAAAGGCTTACTTACTGCTGTGAAATGAGAATGGATTTTCTGGAACAGGAAAATGACAGTTTGGGCATTCTGTATGTGGATTATTGAATAAAAAACCTTTTTAAACCCAGTTCTGCTTTTGATTGGCCATATGATTTAGGGTAAATTACTTAACTTCTCTTTCTGCCTCATATTACTTGTCTGTTAAATGAGGAGATGGGGAGAGAGAGGACTGGGCCAATCTTACTAGTTGATAATGATTCAAATGAGAGAATATGTTTATACATGTACAAAAATGATATATGTTTAGCAATGAAGGGAAATGTGAGAAAACAACAAATACTAATTTAGGAGAAAAGACTGCCTGAAACTTTTTAAAAATGTAATTGGTGAATTTTTTTAAACCCCTGGTTCTGGGGAGTGAATACATGGCCTCATGTGTAGGAGGCAGGTATTCTACCACTGGATTCAACCCCAGCCCTAACTGGTGGATTCTTCATGTGTTAGTCAGCTTCCCATGACTGTAACAAGCTATACCATCGATTATAAAGAGGAAAACTTTATTTTGACTTGTAGTTTTGGAGTTTCAGTCCCTTGTTGATTTTCGGTTTATAGGAGGCAGCACATCATGGTCAGGAGTACATGGATGGAGGAAGAGTGAGAGAATAGAGCCATGGTCCCACTGTCCCCTTCAGGGCTAATGACCTTCCATTGGGCCCTATCCCTTTCAGGTTCCACTACTTCCCAATAGCACCAAACTGGAGATGAGTCTTTAACAACCAGTCCTTCAGAAACCATTTAAGACTCAAACTATAGTGCTCAATATCTGATTTTATCAGTTCAATATTAGCCAAGGATAAATCTGCCCCATAAACAACTTTAGCTTATGGCAAAGGGATGGCTGCTCTATTTGAAGGGATGGTGGTAAGTAGCATATCATTTCTTTAGCTAACAAAATAATTCCAAAACAAAATTGAATGGAAAGGCTCAATGCTGGAAAGTCTTTGCATTTATGTGTGCCAAAATTGATTCAGATGTTAGGGGAAGGTGGGTTTCCCTATACCTGAATGCATCAAAAAAAATTGCTTTGACCTCTTAGGCACTTAGTGGAGGGGTTTAGTCCATAACAATTAGCATAGTAATTGTTATGATAATTTGTTAATATTTTAATTCTCCCTTTTCTAGGTGCACAGAGGTATTGCATTTCTGTGCTTCTCCCTGTTTGAAGTTAGTCATGGCCACAAGATTTGATTTGGCAAAGGAAACGTGAGAGGAAATGGTGACTCATGTCTCATTTCCTCTGCTTTGATCACGGAAACCCATGTTGAGATGGAATCTGCAACAGCCAACTCTACCAGCTGTTGTGGGACAGGTATTGTGGATGAGGAACAAATTGCATTGACCAATGAGACTTTGAGGTTTTTACTGAAGCAGAAGCTAGCCTATCGACTAATCAGGCAGTACAGGGCAAGCTCATGGGTGAATATGGATGCAAAATTAGCCCGGTGACACACTGAACAAATTAACAGTCTGAGGCTTACAAAGACTTACACTTCAAAGATAAAAGGGTCCAAAAACAGAACAGCAAAAACACAAAACAAAACAAAACAAAAAAAACCTTCAGAATCTATGTCCGACTGTTCAGTGCAGGAGGCTGAGCCATAGGCTTCTCTTTTATAGCCTGTGGTACAGACAACCATCCTTATCAGGATGGGGTTCTGATCTCTTCATGATCACTTCTTACAACTCTCTCCCTGCCTCTCCACTTCCTTCCTGAAAACAATTAAATGTTTGAGTACTATGTTACTTTGTTCCATGTACTATGCCCTAAGAGGAAGGTTCTGTGCCCTTCTTCTTTGAGCAAAATTGATTAGAGAGCTTTCTGTTTCCTTCAGTCTACTTTCTCTAAAGAATAATCCTAATAAAGTAGTAAATGTTATGCTTGACATATTTTTAAAAATTGTTTAAAAATAATTTTTATTTATTATTTTTACTTTTTGTGTATGAGTGTATTGCCTGCATGTAGGTAAGTGTACCCTTGTCAGCAGAAGTTAAAAGAGAGCATCAAATTCCCCTGGAACTGTAGTTATAAACAGTTGTTAGCTGCCATGTGGGTGCTGGGAATTGAACCTGGGTCCTCTGCAAGAGCGGTCAGTGTTCTTAACCACTAAGCCATCTCTCCAGTCCCTATACCTGACATATTTACAAAATATGCAGACTCAGAGATAACATGGAGTGAGCATCGTCTTATATGGCTAAGTCTTAAACTTTGCAGGAGGTCTTTAGCTGAAGTTAATCTAAATACCATGTGGTCATCTCGGTTAAGCGATATGCATTCGCTAGTAGTCTTTCAGAATTTGGGGAAAATTGTGAGTAGGCTGAGAGCATTATTTTGACACAGGAAAAAAAAACATAGTTAAATATATAGAGTATTTGAGGAATATGTGAGAAATTCTGTTAGGCCAGGATTTACACCTTGCCAACTCTCATGACCTTCTCATTATTGAATGAAATGTATCTGAAAACAACAGAAGGTGGAAATAATCAAATAAACAAGAAAAGACAGAAATACTGTCAAGTGATTTGGGTTTTAGCCAGGAACTGACAATATTAGAAAATATTTTTGCAGAAGATTGTGCATTTAAAAGCCATAGATTATGGCTAGGAATTTATTATGAATTTGAATTAATTTTTGTCAGCCCAAGGTAGAATGAAAATAAATGTAAAGAACAAGTCTAGGATTGCATGTTTCTTAATTCTTTTATTCAGCAAAGCATACACTTGAAAAAACCGTAAAATCATCAAAGAAATAAATGGGCAAAAGAGCAAACATGCCACAAAAACAAATGAAATACACCTAAATTCTCTTGCCAATAATATATTTTGTTTTTAAATTATGGTGTGTGTAGGGGGTGGGGGGGAGGGTCACAAGAACCCACAGCCTTAGTAATATCTGCACTCTCAAATATTCTAAGTGTTTATTTATTTGGACTAAGGAATCTCATTATAAAACTGTGAATGGCTTGTAGAATGCAGCTTACTAAATTAAGTCTTTGTTCATATAAACTAGAATAATCTCACCCTCAGAGTTGAAAAATAAATATCTTCTATATTTCCACAGAGAGCAGATGTAGTTAGTTTGCATCTTGGGTGGGATTGGCAGACCTCTCAATCTCTTCAGCAGGTGGGCCATGTCCACGCTGGCTTGGAATGGCTGGAAGAACTCGGTTTGTTCTCAGGGGTTCTCCAGATAGAACTGGGGGTGGGAACATAATGAGAGGCATTCAGATTTGCTTTATGTAGAGGCTCATGTGGGCTGGGATAGGAGAGTTGCATGATTTCTCAGGGAGGGGAAACATATTCTCAGAAGCCTGTGTTGGTGGGAACTGAACTAAGGAGAAAAGCTGTGTATGCATATCTGTTCTGGCTTACTACACTGCAGGGATTTAAGATATGCACAAATGCAAGATTGCACCAGCTCTGATCTCAACGTGATCCTGCGATGCATGCCTGGCAGAACAATTCTCTGGGGTGGAGCGGCTGTGGATAGTCAAGTTAATACAAGGCTCTGAACAAGTCTGGAGATATTTGTGGAGTTTTTTAAATGCAAATCTCCTAAGGTTCTCAGGTTTCTTTAAGGAAGAGCTCAGTGTGCCTTTCTTTCAGAAAAATTGATTAGAGAGCTTTCTGTTTCCTGAAACTTAATTGTGAAAACCTCTCTGTCCTCTACAAGCCCCACCCAGATTCAAGTCTAATGGGTTCTTTTCTTTTCTTTTCTTTTTTCTTTTCTTTTCTTTTCTTTTCTTTTCTTTTAGTTTTTTTTTTTTTTTTTTTTTTTTTTTTTTTTTTTTTTTTTTTTCCCCTTTGGTGTTTTTGAAACAGAGTCTCTCTGTAGTGGGGCTGGCCTGTAACTCACTATGTAGACCAGTCTGGCCTTGAACTCACAGAGATCTGCCTGCCTTTACCTCCTGAGTGCTGGGATGACAAGCATAAGTCACCATGCTTGACTGGCAGTTTTGCTTCTGGCTCTGCTACCTGCTATCTGAGTAATGCTAAGCAAAGTGCTGTACCTTTCTGAACTTAGTTTTCCTATCTATATAATGGAGATAATAATAAAACATGCTTCCTAGTACAGATATAAGGATATATGAACTCAAAATTTCTAGGTGTTGGTTCCTTATATTAAGCCTATCGGGTGATATTTTTGCATATTCAGTTTGAAGATCTCAGATCTAATAGAATATATTAATATTTTATATTATGAGAGTTTTGCATAAAATATTGTGAGATAAATCAATGAAGCCAAATAAATAAATCAAAAGAAGCCAGGCATGGTAGTATATACCTGTAATCTTAGCACTTGGGAGACTGAGGCAAGAGGATTGAGAGTTTGAGGTCAACCTGTGCTATATAGTGAGACCATGTTTCAAATGAAACAAAATGAGACCAACAAAAACAAACTAAACAAATCAAATACGTCTGATGAACAGTGTCTCCTTTCTGTTTAGGCATGCGCTTTGAGTAAAGAGATGATACAAATTTCTACATCCAACACAGTAAGGAAAGTGATGTGAAGAGGTCGGTTGGTCTTAAGAAGCTTTTGTTTTTGAGACATGGCTGAGACTGGTCTTGAACTCCTGATTCCCCTACTCTCTGTCTGCTGAGTGCTAAGATTACAGGCACTCGCCACTATGTCTGGCTTAAAGTACCTTCTTCTTCTTCTTTTTTTTTGGTCTCTTTGAAAGAAGGTTTCCCTGTAACCCCAGCTGTCCTGGAACTCACTATGTAGACCAGGCTGGCCTTGAACTCACAGAGATCTGCCTGCCTCTGCCTCCTAAGTGTTGTGTGCCACCATGCTAAAGTACCTTTTAAA
>NW_008344185.1:1331301-1337855 GCF_000622305.1 Nannospalax galili | reverse complement strand
ATTTAAAAAAAAAAAAAAAAAAAAACGTACTTCCTTGTTTCGAGGACCTTTTACAGATTTTCTTTATGTTCAAGTATTGGTACCTGATATTCTTTTGAAAAATAAAAAAAAAGTGAAATAACACTGAGTTGTGTGTAGACATGTTAACTCTTGCAAAGGAAGGTCAGAAAGCTTGAGAATACTTACATTTTTGATCTGGCAGGGGAGCAAGGCTGTTCCGAGTGAAGGGAAGATCTCTGATTTTGGGTCTGTTTGGGGAGAGATGCTGAAGATTTTGTCCTGGGAATGAGCATATTTGCATCAATCATTTGAAATTCAAGCAAGGGCAAATTATAAAGTCCAATGGACAAAAGAGTCATAAAAGTTGTTGAAGATCCCTTAATTTAAGGGAACAAACACAATGAAATAGTAGCCTTGCTCTAGTAATGCCACTCATTGCTTAAATGAAAAGCCACCAGAACTCATTCAGGTTTTATTAAATTTGAATACCCATGAGTATCTCCACAAGAGGAAGGCATTTTGTTTTACATTTTTATTTTATTTGTGTGTGTGTGTGTGTGTGTGTGTGTGTGTGTGTGTGTGTGTTTCCTTCTTCCCATCATGGATTGGGCTCAGACCATGAGGTTTGGTGACAAGCCCCTGCTGAGCCATCTGGCTGGTCCCAAAGTGATTTTTTGAATGAACTAATTTAAATAAAATTTCAAAACCAAGCACAATTGGTTGCTCTATAGAGTTAAATTTAATATAAAGTTCGAACAAATGCTAGTAAATTGGGCTTATCACCTATCTTCAATGCATCTGAGTGATGACTGGGATATCTTTTTTCTAGAACAGTGTTTTTCAGTCCTGACTGCACAAAAAAATGAGGTGAGCTTAGATAAAAGTACTGCTGCCTTGGCCATACCCCAAGTCAGTTAACTTAGACTCTCTGGAGGAGTGTCAGATTTGTATTATCTCCCAAGTGACTCAGATGTGCAGGAAGGACTGGGTGGTACATTTGGGAAATGGCTAACATCTAAGCTTGACATGGCCACTGGTGTGCTGGAGCCATATGTCCATGTGAACCTACCCTTGAGAGCAGATTGTAATATTGTTGGGACTTTTCAGAGAGGTTAGATGGCACCGTGGTATTTTGTATGTTAACATTAAGTGGTAGTATTTCAACCACAGAGATAAGCAAACGCTGTTTTTGTTTTTTCTTCCTAGAATGCCAGTTGTTAAAAATTCAACATGCTACTGATCACAAGAAATGGATGTTCTAACTATCTGGAAACAGAAGGGAATACACAAAAATTACTTGAAAGTGGAGGGAGGCCTAGAGAGATTGCTCGGTGGTTAAGAACACTGGCTGCTCTTGTAGAGGACCTGGGTTTGGTTTCCAGTACCTATATGGTGGCTTACAACCATCTGTAACTCCAGTTCTAGGGGATCTGACACAATTTTCTGGCCTCTGCAGGCACCAGACACTCACATGGTATATACATACATACATTTAGGCAAAAACTCATACACATTAAAAAATGTTTCTTAAGCCCATTTTAAAAGTTGACCAAGTAGCATCATGAATAGGAGCTTCAGCTTTGGGGTCAGACAGGGTTAGGCTTCCTAACCTAACCTTTCTTGCTTTGCCTTCCTTCCTAACCTTTCCTGCTTTGCCTTGTTCTGGCTGCACAATCTTTGTCAAGTAACATAGCCTCTGTAAGCTCCAATTTCTTAATATGTAAAATGGTGACAATAATTATATGTCTTTTCCAGTTGTCATGAAGATTGAATTGGAGCAGAAGTGCCCAACATTTAATTTATAGGGTAAAGCACTCAATCAATCTTAGAAAAACAATGATAATTTTATCTTTTATCTAGTAGTCTTGTAAGAAGGAATCTGAATCACTACAGCAAAGCTCATAGAATTCAAGTTTTCTGCTTGGGCGAAGCAAGTCATCAGCATAAGGGAGAAAAAGCATTAGCTAAAATTCCATCTGCTTAATGACTGTAATGCAGGCTGTATATGCAGTAGCCACCTAAGCAGGATCATTTGATGAAGACTGAGAAAAATTCCTTTCTCTGGTTGGTATTTTGCCATTGTATTTCATTCCTTTCACTTTGAAAATTAAACAATTTCAGGAGTCATTATTTACAAGACATAGAATTATATAAAATTTGGCTCATGCTTGAATAGAAATTTGTAGAAGCAAGAAATGAGATATTGCTAGCTATGGAGGATGTTTATTAAGCACTTAGTATTGTCAGGGACTGGGCTAGTTGCTGGAAGCGTAATCTCATTTAATCTACCTTTCCTTTCCTTGCAAGTTAGAGAGTACTATTAGCTTCCTTTTTTTTTCAACAAATGAGAGCTTCGTGGTTTGGAGGAATTCTAAATGTGCCCAAGGTCATTATGGGAAATGACAGACCCTAGACTCCAGGCCAGCTCTGTCTGACCTTAAAACCCTCATTCTCCTGGCTCCCCAGCTGCCAAAGAGATAGTGTTAGGATGGAAGAATGGGCAGTAATTTGGGAGACTCCTTGCTGTCATTTTGCTCTGTTCTGAGGGACAGGGTGGAGCTATGTCCAAAGCTCTCTTATTAATGCCTCAATCTCTCTAGGGAGCATCCCTCTTGTGAGGACAAAAGCTGAGAGCATTGTCCTAGAATAAAGGACAGGAAGGTGTTCATAGTTACACAAAAGAGGAGAAGGATTAATAATAAAAACAAATAAATTAATTCAGCAATCATCTATTGAAAATTCACTGTATTCCAGACCCAGGATGTGGTAAAAGTGCTCATAGGGGTTTACAGTTTACATGGGATTCAAGGGAGGTGAACTTGTAATTCTGATGTCCCACATGAAGTCCTGGAGTAGAGTATGCATGGTCATCTCAGTGGAAGAGGGGATGAGGAGAACTCCTCAGGGAAACAGGAATTACTTTTATGCTGCTGTGATCACACTACCTGACAGAAACAACTTAGAGGGAAGATTTATTTTGGCTCATGGTTTCAGACTATCATGTCATGTCAAGGAAGGCATGATGGAACATCTCCATTCATGGCAGAAGGAGTGTGTGCCCTCAGGCTGTTCAAATCATGGTGGATCGGGTGGCCAGGAACCAGGGGTCAGGTATAAGTTTCAAAGGTCCACTCCTGGGTGACTTCCACCAGCCAGATTCTGTATTCTAAAAGTTCCACAGCCTCCCAGAATATCACCACCAGCTAGGAAGCAAGGGTTCAAAACATGAGCTTCTGGAAGACATTTCAGATCAAGCCCTAACAGGGGTCCATCTAGGAAGAGATATTTTTGAATCCCACAGACTCACTTGTCTGTCACTTCCTATCTAGTTCTGAGACCTTAGGCAGGTAAGCTAACTTCTGGAAGTCTTAATCTCTTCTATAGAATGGGGAAATGAGGATAAAAATCTCCACTCCATTGCAACTGAATGAGAAGTGCTAAATAATACCTTATTAACTTATTAACTGTCTCCATTACGAAGTAGAAGGAGGAACCACACTGCTTATAGGTACCATGGTGACTTTCAAATAAAAGGTGACTTTTGACCTGTCCTTTTCATTTTTTTAGAAATTCTTCCATGTAGTCTAGGCTGTCCTCAAACTCATGATCTTACTGCCTCAGCCTTCTGAGTGCTGGTATTTCCGGTGTGTGCCACAACACCCAGCTTGAACTGGCTCTTAAAATATTGTAGGAATCTATCACAAGACAGTAAAGAGAAGGTAAAATAACACAGGCAAAGGCGTCACACAATGGAAAGCAGTTTTCAAGGAACTGAGAGCCAGTCAAGGAACTGTGGAGGGGTGTTTGGTGGGGATTTGAGATGGGAGGTGCACAGCTGAGAGTGGAAAACAGGCCAGTCTGCTCTGCAAGGGCCACATTTGCCCAGTTTAAGAATTTGGCTTTTGTCCTGGAAAGCTGCAGGGCTGCTGATGCGTTAAAATCAATGAGTCACTAGGTCCGAGCTAGCCAGAAGAGTGTATTGTTGTCAGACTAATCTAGAAAATTCTGGAGAAGAAAGTCCTTCCTTGGGGAAAAAAGGAAGTAAGCACTTTCTTACTTTCCTTTTGATGGCTTGTAAATAACCAGGCTAGCAGAAAAACACTGCAGAGCTTTCTGTTCCATTTTCGCTGCAGGCTGCTGGCAATGAATTAAACTGAGGTGCTCCAAATTCCAACTCATTAGAGTAAGTGCTCATCCTCATCTAGCCTACTGACAGGTCTCAATAAACGCTAAGCACTCATCTTTATTGCTGACTGTACAGGGCTGCTGAGTAAGCACAGGGTAGCAGCTGCCCGGAACTCAGATAGCTAGGGTTGTTAACTCCTGTTAGTTCTACTGAACCTGGGCAGGGAAGGAGAAAGAGCCAAAGATAAAAGGACCATTCAAGTTAAAGTCAGAGATATATACTGGTATCCAATCGCTTTACCACATCAAGGTTTGGCATAAAAATCTGGATGCTTGATGAAATTTCAAACTGCCCAGAATAACAAGTTTAACCATTTCTGTGAACCCTTTTGATTTTTAAACAAAAATTTATTCCATTCATCTGTGTATGTATGTATGTATGTATGTATGTATGTATGTATGTATATGTATGTGGGTGGGGGTGCACAAGCCACAGCACATGTGTAGATGTCAGATGAGAACTTGTGGAATCACTTCTTTCCTTCTACCATGTGGGTTCCAGGTACTGAACTCAGGTCATCAGCCTCCATGGCAAGTTCCTTTACCTGCTGAGCCTTTTCACTGGCCCACCCCTTTTGATTTGAATGAAAAAGGCTCAGTAATTCTAAAAATAATGTATCAAATGGGGTTAAAATATTCACAAAAATAAAGTCCATTATGTAGGAAAATCTGTTCATTTGAGGGGAGAGTATAGTTTAAAAGAAAATTACAATAGAGAATTAACTAGTGAACGTGACAACAAATTGGGTGTCAATATTTAAAAAGACAATCACCCTGCCATGCTGGTACCTCCCATTTAGGAGCTCTGGGTTCAAGTTCTGGATGTATCACTAATTGACTATAAGTCTTTGGAGAAATCATTTAAATTTTTCTAGACTAGACTATGACTAGAAAGGGCCTCATGAAACAAATGATCTCAAACCCTGTGTCTCCAGAGTCAGAACATTGTGGCTCAGGATATTTCTTGCTTTGTCAATCAGCATGCATCCAATAGAGCTCTCTGGATTTTTCTGAATTTCACACAGAAAATTTGTTATAGTAGTGATAGAAAAGCAAGGACAGTAAACAGAGGGTGCTGTGAAGAACCCAGAGGGATTGTCTAGCTGTGGCTGGAGGACAACAGGAGCAGATGATGTGACCATAGCCCAGGAGTTAAGTGGGAATCACAGCACAGAGGAAGGGCTATGTATGGAGGGACCTGAAGGAGATGGAGCCTACCGCAGTTCCCATAGGAAGCAGGGATGCTTTGGTGAGCTATGGATTTTCTGCTCCTTTCCTTCCTCCAATCTTCTCTGTGCCTCCTGTTGCTGAAACTACCTTGATATCAGCAGGTAAGGGTGCCTGGGAAACACAGTCCTCTGAGAAGAGTGGAGCAGGAGGAAGACGTGCAGTCAGAACATTTTCCTAAACCTTTTCCCCTCCCTCCTTTTTTATTTTTGGTGGGAGGGTGCCGAGACATGGTCTTCGTACATCCCAGGATGGCTACCAACTTGTTAAGTAGCCAAGGATTACCTTGAACTCCTGATCCTCCTACCTCCACCTCCCAAGTGTTGGGATCACAGGCATGGACTACCTTGCCCAGCTCTCTACGTCCCTCCTTCCCCCTCTCCTTCCCTCCCTTCTGCATTTCTTCTGAGGTCTCACTACCTATGCTATTCTCAAATACTTCAGCCTTCTGTGAGCTGGGTCTAAGCTCCAGGCATAGCACCACACCTGTTTTAAACTTCATTATCTTTGAAATAAAGATTATTTGTAATTGGTCTGTAAGGTGTACTGCTCAGCACAGGGACTGCCCACAGCTTTAAACAAAATGTGGACCAGGTGTGGTGGCTTACTCCCGCAATCCTAGCACTTGGGAGGCTGAGGCAGAGGGATTGCTGTGAGTACCAGGCCTACCTGGGCTACAGAGTAAGACTGTGTCCCCAAAATAAAAAAACTACCCTCCCCAACCCCCGCAAAACCAAAACTAACCAAACAAAACCAAAATGACAAGAAAAATCCACAACATGTATGTGTGCAGCGTTGGGGGCTGCTTTGCCTCACCACATCAGCTCATTTAATTAGCAGCTCCCGACAGCCCTGCGAGTAAGGGATTTTCTCCAGCTTTCACACAAGGAATGTGTTGGATCTGAAATGCCTTCCAGAGGCTCACACACTGAAGGCTTGGTTCCCTATGCAGTAGTGTTCAGAAACAGAGCTTTTGGGACATGATGATCTCATTGAAGCATTCACAATCTGATGTATTATTGGGAGGTGACAGAAAATTAGGATGTGAGATGTGATTCAAGAGAGTGGGTCCTGGGTAGGAGTGTGTGTGTGTGTGTGTGTGTGTGTGTGTGTGTGTGTGTGTGTGTGTGTGTGTGTGTGTG
>NW_008344185.1:1294788-1331291 GCF_000622305.1 Nannospalax galili | reverse complement strand
TGTGTGTGTGTGTGTGTGTGTGTGTGTGTGTGTGTGTATGTGTGTTCGTGTTTCCTTAGAGACTGTATCTTGACTTTGGTCCCTTTTCTTTCTCTCCCTTTCCACTTCCTGCCTATAAGATTAGCCATCCCATCCCCCATGTTGTGCCTTACCAGGGACCCAGAGGCAGTGGAGCTGGGGAAACATGGCCTGAAGCTCTCAACACATGAGTCAAAACAAGTCCTTGCTCTGTCAAGCTGATTTTCTCAAATATTCTGAAACAGTGACAGAAAGCAGACTAATCTAAGGAAATAAAGGTTGAGAGAGATGAAATGACAGATAAGAAGCAGGGGCAATGTCGCCCAGACACTGGGCCTTTAGAAATCCTCTTTACCATGGATAGACCATTGCTTTTTGGTAATTAGGGTGATTAAATACTCAATAATCATTTAAGGATGACAGAAATTCTTTCAATTAAAACACCCTGTGACTTTTTGTCCAAACTAAGAAACTCAGTTTAAAGTTATCTTGGAGCTGGGGCTCAGTGGTAGAGTGCTTATTAGAATTCAGGAGGCCCTGGAATTGCATATTTTAGCAATTCCATTTCCCTTAAAGCTCATTTATGGGCTAAAGGCTCTTAGATTTATGTTATCATGACCCAGATTCCTTGAATGGTTTCTAGTTATACTAAGCACCAAAAAGGATGTGTTGAGGGAAACAAATGCTTTGACTGTAAGCACCATTACTTTCTTCAGAATCTCTTAGAAAGTTTCTGCTGCCCTAGGAAGGACTGGTTATTTCCTTGGGGACTAAACAAATCCTCAAAGCAACTGTATTAGATGTCCTTTTATTTCAAATAATATAGAACTGTTTGGAAGGCACATTAGGCAGAATCTACTAGTTTTCTCCTCAGAGTCTATTTTCTGTCTTAGATATAGAAATCCAATTCTGAGGCCAGAGAGTAATGCACCCAGCTATAAGACTACAATTCCCAGCTGTCTTTGCGGATAGGTGTGAACATGTGACCAAAGTTCTGCCCAATGAGATGTAAGCAGAACTGTGGGTCTTAAGGGAAAGGACTTCTAAATAGGAGCTGATTCATCTAGGGGCATCCTTCCTCCTGCTGTATCATATATCAGCCTTTGTAAAGTGACCTAGAGGGAGGAAGCTAGAGGCTAGGCTGTGGGGCATGAAGCTAGAAGGCACCTGTGTCTCTCATGATCCCAGAGCCATCACGAGTCTGGGAAATGCCTACTTCAGACATCTTTCATAGGGAGGGTAAGACTTGCCCCTTGCTATCTGGGCTGCTTCTGTTGGGCTTTTACTAAAGAAGGAGCTTAGAATTTTAAGTATATACCTTTGGTAGCCCTGACCCCATCCATCTTTCAAAGACCCAGTCTCAATTACATAGTTACCAAAAGAATAAGACCTTGGTCTCTAACACTCTATGAGAGAATAGATTTTTTTTTTTTTTTTTTGGTCTCATTTTTGAGACAGGGTCTCAGCTGTAACCAGGCTGCCTCCGCCTCCCCAGTGCTGGGATTAAAGGTGTGTGCCACCACACCCGATGAGAATAGAATCTTAACTTTGATAATTACCATCCAACAAACATAGCTGGTCTAGGCTCAGTTACACTAGCCAACCCTCTGTACTTTTTGCCTCACTGAACCTCCATGTTCCCCTAGTTGTTTTTTGTTTTGTTTTGAGATGAAGTCTTATGTAACTCAGGTTGGCCTTGAACTCACTATGTAGTAGAGCCTGGCATTGAAATGCCTGATCCTCCTGCTTCTACACCAAGCCCTGCGCCAGCACCAAGGTTACAAATATGTGCCACCACACTCACCCACTTATTGTTGGGCATGGTAGCTCACTCCTGAAATTCTAGATTTTGAGGGACTAGAAGTTCTGCTCTTGAGGAAGACTATCATGAGTTCAAGGACTGCCTGGTCTTCATAAAGAGTTCCAAGATTACAGAGTAAGACAGTGTCTGAAAAAATAAAAATCATCAATTTTGGCAGTCACACAGCTGAGCAATATGCTATAGTCTCCCCTAACTTGGCTGTAGATAATATCTCTAATCTGTGTATGGGTTATGGTGATTAACAGCTGCTTAGATTATTTTTTCAGGGACTTGAAGGATAATTTTGTTGAAACTACATAAAGTTGGACTATGCATACAGACATCATTGATCACCTCACCTACATCTATATCCTGTAAATATCCTCAAACCCTGTCCTCAGGGAGGAGATTTGAAATTTGAGTCCTTTACCTCTTTTGCTTGGCTTTGTTGAGAATCAACTTTTTCTCTTTTGAAAGTATCCTTGTTTCAGCAACTTACCAACTGTGCAGAGGGTAGTAGCTTGTTTTGGTTACTGTAGGCTGGACAGCTTAATTGTCAGTTTACATACCTGGTTAGAGGGAACCTCAATTGAGAAATTTTCTCCATTAGATTGGCCTGTGGCCATGTCTGTGGGGCATGTTTTTGATTGTTGAGTGATGTGGGAGGGCCTAGCCCACTGTGGGCAGTGCCACTTCTGGGCAGGTTGTCCTGTGTTGTATAAGAAAGTAGGCCAAGCATAGCCCAGGGAGGCAAGCCAGTAACCAGCGCTCCTCCATGGTCTTTGCTCCAGGTTTCTGGCCTGAATTCCTGCCTTGGCTTCCCTTGATAATGGACTGTGCTTGTAAGTCAAATATACCCTTTGTGGTGGTTTAAATGAAACTGTCCCCCATAGGCTCCAAGTATTTGGACATTTTTGTCCCCAGTTGGTGGTGCTGTTTTGGGAGGTCTTAGAAGGCATGGCTATCCTGGAGGAAGCACGTCACTGGGGGTGGGCTTAGAGAGTTCTTAAGGCCTTGCCGGATCTCTAATCACTGTCTTGCTGCCTTTACCTGCTTGACGATGTAGAGCCTAGCTTCCACTCTTCCTCCAGCCACCTCTGCCACCATTTCTCCCTGCCATGATGGACTCTTGCCCCTTAGAACCGTAAACTCAAATAAACTCCTCCTTTCATAAGTTGCTTTGGTGAATATTTCTATCACAGCAACAGAAAAGTAACTAATATACCCTTTCCTCCCAAATTGGTTTTGGTCAGTATTTTTATTACAGCAATTGAAAGTAACTAGAACAAACTATAATGACCCTTTTCCCTGCTCTTTTTGAGACACATCTCATTGGATCTTAGGTTTTTTATATTCCTCCTCCTGAGTGCTGGCATTGCAGGACTGTGCAACTGTGCCTAACTACAATAAACTTCTATGTTGTTGGACTAGCATCAAATTGTGACTTTGGCTTTTTGGTACAGGTAGCTGGACTCAATTCTAACTTATAGAAAAGAGACACACTAAGGCTGTCTACAGAACAGGAAAACAACAAGACTTTCAGGTTTTCAAAAGATTTTTAAAAGGGGAAGGTCTTCAATCTAGTGGTAGTCCTGGACAAAAAAAGTGGCCTTAGGGGCTGGAGAGATGACTCAGAGCATTGACTGCTCTTGCAGAGAACCGGGGTTGAGATCCCAGCACCCATGTGGCAGCTAACAACTGTCTGTAACTCCAGTTCCAAGGGAATCTGACACTCTCTTTTGACCTCTTCCAGTACTGCATGACATGGGTGCATCTACACACATGCAGGCAATACACTCATACACATAAAATAAAAACAATACATTTTTTGAAAAAGGTGGCCTTAGTCACTCATTTTATTGCCCTGCTACTTACCTTACAGTTTCTAGTTAGATCTGCATGAGACACTTCCTATATGAGGCTCTGAGGAATGAAGAAGAAAGGAAGGCCATTACCTGGTGAGGGGTTGTGTATATGAGGAAGATGTGGTGGCCCAGAGAGTTCCTGGTGACCAGGCTGGCCAGCGAACAGCCTGTCTAGCAGCTTATCAGAAGAAGACACAGTCCAAGCTTTGCAGGAGAACACCTGATTAGTGTCACCCTTCCAGGGATTATCTAATGGCACCTGGCAGCCAGTCCTATTATTTAATAAGTCCTGTTCACTTCGACTTTTCTGAGAACGTTGGGCAGTATGTTGAGGGCCAGAGCTTAGGCCAGCATGAGAAGTGGTTCCATGGGAGGCTGTCAGGAAGTTATTACCCAGGGTGATGGGTGGGAGACTCTGTGTTCTGATTGGTGGAAGCCCCTTCCAGGCCAGGGGTTTCTTTTCTGGCAAGAGATACTTTGAATTCTCTGAGGTCCTCTTCTTAAAGACAACCATAGCCACCTTGCCACCAGGCTGCTCTTGGCAGTTGGTAACACTGTCAAAGGTGGTGATGATGTTACTGACTTCCGAGGTGTCCTCCCCCTTGTGCCTGTCCCTGCTGTGGTCCTTCTGAGGGGCTTTCTGCTCTTCTTTCTTGTTTTTGCAGAAGATTTGGTTGAGCATGCTGAATCGCCCTTCCTTCTTTTGGGGTCGACTGTTTTGTGGAGGAAGAGGTTGAGCAGGCTCAACTCTATAGAAATATAAAAGAACAAAGATGCCAGGTGAGGACAGGAAATATCAGTAATCAAAATACTGGCATCCCCATTCCATCTGCTTGGTCAGCTTGTTTGGGATCATCCACAGATGTGCAAGGAGTCCTCGAGTCAAGATTTTGTTCAAAAACTCCAACTCTCCATTAGCTCCTTGCAGAACTGTTTCTGAAACACAGCTCTCTCTATCTCTCTCTCTCTCTCTCTCTCTCTCTCTCTCTCTCTCTCTCTCTCTGTCTCTGTCTCTCTCTCTCTCTGAGACAGGGTCTCACTGGGTAATATAGCCTCAAACTCGTAATTCTTTTGCCTCAGCCTCCTGAGTACTGATTACAGGTGTGTGGGAGCACTGTTCTACCAGACTACTCTTGATTCTTCAGGGGCTATATTATTTCCCCCCCCCCCCCATTTTTTTGTTCTTTGAAAGCTTTATATATGTATATAATGAATTTTGGTCATTTTCACACCCATTTCCCCTCTCTCATCCTCCTCCCTCTCCTGCTGAAACCTTTCTTTCCAGGAAGTCCCCTCTTACTTTCATGACTTATTTCTGTGTGGACCCACTGGTTTAATGAAAGTTTCTTGCATGTGCAGGTGGGAGGTTATTTACTGGAGCATGGGAAATTTATCAGTGGCTATACCACTATAGAAAATAATGTGAGACCTCTGGACTACCCTGACAAGTATACCTGTCACCACTCATCAAAGAAGCTTCATTTTGCAACAGATGGAGACTATTACAGAGTTCTAAAACTAGCCACACACAGAGAATAAGTGTAAGATACTCAGTCCTGCATCTACAATGGAACCTCTACATCTAAGGCTCACAGAACATAGTGGAACAGGGGGTAGGGAGAATACTAATGCATTTCTCAACTCTCAACAGCAAAGCTTCCTCATGCAACAATGGGTGATTAACACAGAAAGCCACAATTAGCCAAAATATATAGAGTAAGAGACTGCAGAGTGCATGTCCCTTGATAGGACTCTTATCTTAAACCTCACTCACCCAGAGCTCAGGGACCATTGCAGAAGAGAGGGGCAGAAAGATTGTAAGAGCCAGGGTTGGTGGATGACCACAAGGAAACAGAATTTTCCAGGCTTCTGGGAGCTTACTCATATGAACTTACAGCAATGGTGACAGTATGCACAAGGCATGCAAACTCAAACCAGACAAAAACCCAGTACAGAAGTGGGGAAATGGGTAAGAAGCCCCAGCCTTAGCTGAGGAACCACTAGGAGGGAGTTGGTCTTCTTTAAGGGAGTGATGATAGATAGGTGGACCAGGCTCCAGAGGATGAACTCACACCCAGGTCATCTGGGAACACAAACTTGACTCAATAGAACTTACCATATATGACAAGAATGCATGAAATCTAGTTGTGGGGTGGCTGTGAGTGGGTGCAGATAGAGGAGGGAGTATAAATAGATTAGGTTGGATGACATGCCCAAAAATTCAATTAAAATATATTGAAAAAAAATAACATCCTATCCCCCAACAACCTAATAGCTGCCCATAGTCCCTTAGGGAGGGCCCCTCCTCTATCCATGATGAAAGTGGGTGGGCTTTATCTTGTGCAGGTCTTGAGCAGAGAACCACAGCTGTAGAAGGTTCATGAGTACAAGACTACATCCTTATGGCTTCATATTCTTTCTACCCTCTCCTGTGATGTTCCCTGAGCTTGGAGGGGGTGACACGGCTATTTATCCCTCCTATTTAGGGGATAGCACTCCACTATCACTTATTCTTGGCATTTTTGGCCAGTTATGGGTTTCTGTGTTAACCTCTATAGTCTCTCTCTCTCTCTCTCTCTCTCTCTGTCTCTCTCTCTCTCTCTGTCTCTCCCCCCCCCAATATGGAGAGCTTGATGTTGTGTCTTTCTCAAGCAATCAACCTTATTTATATAGTTCTTCTTTAATCTACATTTATTATTATTGTGTGTGAACAAACGCTGTCTGAGAGAAGCTGCATCTTCCACTGAACCTTCTGGTAAGATTGAATAACTGCTCAGAACTTCAGTGATTCTGGAGAGTTTGGAAGGTTAAAATTCAGAGTTGGAATATCCTGGGCCTTTAGACCTCTTAACAAACACTTATTGCCTTCCTCTGGGTGTGAGCTAGTATCTTTGTGATTTTTAGGTAAATCATTTAGAATGTACAGACAGCCAACTGCCACCAACCAGAAGGCCTCAGCATCTGAGGCCTATTGCAGATTTCTCCGTTTTGCTTTAATCTGCCTACCTAATGTTTCTACCAATATATTTGAAAAGTGCCTTGATTTATGACTTTCTTTGTTCTGTTACTAAAAACTTCATCAAACTGTTACTACCATGAAACATGGAATTTGGGCTAACCCAAATCTATGTTCCTGGACCATGTCACTCACATTTGGTTCCAGAATAAAACTTTTGTCCTCTTTGAGGTGAGAGTTGTGTGTGTGTGTGTGTGTGTGTTGTATAAGTGTGGATACATGCATGTATGCCATGGCATAGGTGTGGAAGTCAGAGTACAGCTTTATGGTGCTTGTTCTGTCCTGTCACCTTTCTCTCACTTAATCTAGAGCTGATTTATTCAGCTAGACTGTCTGGCCAGCAAGCCCCAGAGATCCTGTCTTTACTTCCCTGGTGCTTAGATTATAGACTACAGGTGTGGGCACTATGCCTGGCTTTTGCTCAGGTCCTCAAGCTTGGACAGCAAGCACTTTACCAGCTGAACCATCTCCCCAGCCTCCAGGAGCTATATTCTTTCCATGTTTCACCCTGTGGCAATTTCCTTTCACCTAGCAATTGAAGAAGCTGAAGACAGTTCAAGTGTTACTTGTTCTTTCTTTCGGTGGCTGCTAACAGGGACACGGGTGTTAAGAGATGAAGTCTAAGTGTGTGAATTTAGGCTTCACGTGGCAGAAAGGATGGAAGCTGTTAAGGTGAGTGTAGTTTTAGGCTTTCTCCAAATGAGAGAGAGCCTAGGGAATCCAAACAATAAGCTGACTTTACCTGTCCTGGAACCTGGCCTGTTTTACATTTTGTTCTTTTTGGTCTTTTTGAGACAGGGTCTTCCTGTAGCCTCAGCTGGCCTGGAACTCACTGTGTAGACCAGGTTGGCCTCGAACTCACAGAGTAGGCCTCTGCCTCCCAAGTGCTGGGATTAAAGACATGGGCCACCACACCCAGCTTATTCTTTGTTTTTCTTCAGTAGTTTTTCAGATAAATTTGGTCATGAAAAATACTGTTGTAAAGGAAACAGGCAGAGAAAAGCCTTAGCTTGAATTTGAGCTCCAGTGTAAGAGGAAGTGCGTGTGTCAGTGGTAGGGTGTGGCAGGCATGAGCAATGCCCAACACGCAGGCAAATGTCAAAGAAAAAAAGGTCAGCAGCAGCTGTTTGGCAGCTTGTTAGAGTGTTTCCCTGGGGCACTGCTCGATTTTAGTTCCTGGGAAAGCCTGTGCTAGTCTCTTTTGAGTCCACAACTGAGTTCATGATGTCTGCAGCAGAAATCTACCGTGAAACCTGACCCACGTGCAGGCCTCTGAGACTGCAACATCGCTTTTTGGAAGGAGGCTGTAATCTGTTTGAGGAGCACCAGCACTCATTTTACATGCATATAATGGATGTTTTCTCAGGTCACCCAGGCTGCAATTGAATCTTTGTTCCCATGATAGTTTTTTGGTCATTTATATTATTATTATTTTTTTTTAAATTTTTATTTTATTTTTATTTTATGTGCATGAGTGTATTGCCTGCATGTATGTGAGTGCACCTGTGTTGTGCAATGCCGGAGGTCAGAAGAGGGCTTCGGATTCCCCTGGAACTGGAGTTAAGGATGGTTCATAGCCACCATGTGGGTGCTGGGAATTGAACTGGGGTCCTCCACAAGAGCAGTCAGTGCTCTTAACAGCTGCGCCATCTCTCCACCCCCCATTTATATTATTTTTAAAAATTAACATTCTTCTTTGATGATCTTACACATTTTGATCTTCAGTCACTTTTCAAACTACTGAACACAGCTGGACTTCTAGTATTCCCAAAGGGACCCCCAGGGGACCACTCACATCCTCTCATACAGACTATGTGTCTATGTTAGTGGCCTGACAGCATCTTCCACAGCCATCTCCTCCTTATGTTGCTGGCTGGGTCAGTGGGTTTCAAAGTGTGGTCCACTGAAAGAGAAAGACAGGAAGGGGCCAGGGTCCCAGTATCCCGTTCAAGGGTGCATAGCAATGACCCAACTTCCTTCCACTAGGCCCCCTTGTCTAAAAGGTTCCATGGGATTTTGGGGGAACATTCAGGATTCAAATTGCAGCAGTGTTGTATTGTGTAGTGGAAATGTGCTTCAAGAGCAGATTTTAGGTGTTCTGATCACACGCAAAAGGTATCTGTGAAATGAGGAATCTGTGGAGGACTGGACTAGTAATGATTTCACTATGAATATGCACATTATATGTCATATATATGCTTTAAATATATTCAATAAAAGTATACTAAAAATAAGCAAAGTAAGCCTATTATTTCAAGGAAAGCCATGATAGTGATACCAGTTACAAAAGTCTAGCTTTCAAGCAAAAATTAGGATTTTATAAAAGTTTTATTCATACCTTAATCTTAGCAGCATCCTACAACATGAAGGCTTTTCTTACTAGATCACTAGTGGTATTAACAAATGTGATTTTTTTCTATTTGTCTGTCTGGTTCTTGATATTTGAGACAAGGCCTCATTATACAGACCAGGCTAGCCTTGATCTAACTGTGTAATCTGGGCTATTCTTGAATTCATGATGCTCCTGCTTCGACCTTCTGAATGCAAAGATTATAAGTGTGTACTGCTACCCCCACCTGTGGTTTCTGAGACTGCATAACTCAATGTTGTTTGCAATATATTCATAACTAAGTGAACCAATATTTTTCAAATGACCAGCACAGATGTTATGAAGTTTTGAATGAATATATCATTCATTTAAAGTATAAGATTTTGTAATGGATTTTGCTATAACAGAGTTTAAAGAATTTGTTAATACAGTGACAGAGTCTACTATCATTTTTGGGAAACTAATACTTGTCAAGTTTTGCTCTACCAAAGAAATACACACAACTGTCTGAAAAAGCTGTTGAAATACTCCCTCCTTTTTAATTATATAACTGTATGAGGCCAGATTGTCTTCATACACTTCAACATAAACATTCTATATATCAAATTGAATACAGAAGTAGACACAGAAACCAAACTGTATCTGTTAAGCTCCGACTAAAACATCAGTATCAAAGAGATTTCATTTAAGGACATAGGAATGTGGATTCCTTCCAAATCAGCTCATTTGGAAGATAAATGACAAAAGCAAATGTCTCAAAATTGAAAAGAATTCAGTCTCCAGTGATGATTGGCAGGGAGAACCCATAAAGAATTAATAGATGGAGATGCAGCTGAACTCTATGGAAACCATAGGTTATGTAACTCTTTTCAGTAATTAGCTTCTAATGGAGCACCATGCCTTCACTAACTTGCTGGGTATTGTATGGAAGGATTTTATCATTAAGTCAGAGCAGGGAGATTTAACATACGTGTTCTGGAATCAGTAAATACAGTCACCTTAGCTTTTATTTTTAGTAGTCATTGCCACCAATTTCCATTAATGTAAACTTTTAGTTCAAAGGAGAATCTGGATTTTTCATCTGATCACTTAAAAGTTCTGTGATTTTGCCGGGCGTGGTGGCACACGCCTGCAGTCCCAGCACTTGGGAGGCAGAGGCAGGCAGATCTCTGTGAGTTCAAAGACTGCCTGGTCTACATAGTGAGATCCAGTCCAGCTGGGGCTACAAGGAGACCCTGTTTCAAAACGACCAAAAAAAAAAAAAAAAAAGTTCTGTGATTTTGTGTGTGTGTGGGTGTGTGTGTGTGTGTGTGTGTGTGTGTGTGTGTGTGTGTGTGTGATGCATGTGAGCTGTCATGACGTCACCTTTTCACCATGGCATTCACATGAGGACTAGCTATCCAAGTTCTCAGATAGCTATAGAGCAGAACATATGAATGGATGAAACAACACAATAAATTCTAAAAAGATTTAATGGGAATGAACTAGAAATAAAGGCTTTCAAGTGCTGGTATCTTAATAGCAGTATCTGCAAACACTGTGGGTTTAAACAACTAAGAAATGATCAAAATTGGCTAAATATACTATTCATTGTCTTCACAATATTTTCTTAATAGTTTCTGAATTGATGCGGTGGTGTTTGTTCCTTCCGTATTTATAAATGTAACACTTTTTAGTGATTCTAAACATAGAATTACTTGGTTTGAAATCAAGTGGTTGAACTAGTCCTGACTTTTGTTTTAAGAATTCGATTGATTGAATGTTTCATTGAGGAAGCTTTAAGTCAGTTTTATCAATTCGATTCTGTAATGAACACAGCACCTAATGTTTTGACTTACTCTGTTGTGAGGACCAATGCTTAAGCTGGATTTTTCTGGATTTTGAGCAGCAACCCAGTAGATCTGATGACAAATTGCTGTCTTGAGGTCTGATTTTTTTTTCCCCTTTGTAATAGGATTAAGAATTCTAACACTGAAAACTCACACAGATTTGTAAGGAATAAAGCCAAGGGAAAAATGGAATTTGTACAATGAATAGTAAATCTATCCTAGTGTAATTAGAGGAATGAAAATTTCTGTGTCCTAATTTCTCTCTTCATTGGGGTTAGACTTTGATCAGTTGAAATGTATATCACAATTTAAGCTTCAAGATTGCTTAATTATCTAGTTAAAAAAGATTTGCCAAAAATATAAAGTAATGCTGCTCTTATTAATTTTCTTTGTTTTGGAAAATAACATCATTAAATAAAAATTTATTCATTTATTTATTGGTAGCGTCTTGTTAGGTATGTGGCCCAGACTGGCCTCAAATTCATGATCCTTCTGCCATGGCTTCCTAAATTTCAGGATCACAGGTAAAATATTTTTATTTTTAATTAAAATATGGTTTTTATTAACATATAATAAGCATGGATTTATTACTTGAAACAAATAACTAGAATATTTTATTAAAAATTTCTCAGTTTAGCCAGGCATGATGGTACACACCTTTAATTCTAGTACTTGGGAGGCAGAAGCAGGAGGATCTCTGTGAATCAAGGCCAGCCTGGTCTACATAGCAAGTTCCAGGTCAGCTGGGGCGATGGGGAGACCCTGTCTCAAAAAAAAAAGGACAAAAACCCACAAACAAACAAACTTCTCAGTTTAAAATACTGGCATCTTTAATTATTTCTCAGAGTGTAAAAGGGTCTTGAGAAAAAGCCCCAAGAATTGCTAATTTGGGCAAAAGAAGAAAGAAGGAAAGGAGAGAAAGGAAAGGAAAGAGTCAAGTTTTGTGTGCTGATGGATTCAGGCTTATTGCTGTTATCTTATTCCACATAATGGAGACCATTTTACTCTGTGTTAGATGATAGCAAACATAGGCAATTAATTATATAATTAATAATGTTACATATATTACATAAGTATAATAATATTAAATTACTGAGACCAGAGAAATGTCTCAGTGAGTAAAGTGCCTTCTGACTACTGAAATTTGTCCTCTGACTGTCACATGTCACACACACACACATATAATATTAACTTACTGCTGGATTTTCACATTGATGGTTTAAGAAATCTTACTGTTATAAATCTTTGAGAGGATGAAAAACAAGCTTCCTGATGCACGCACCTGCTCTTTTGTGAGAGGAGCTTGACACAGGCTGTGTGGCCACAGTACAGGGCATAGGCCAGGGGCGTGCTCTCATTGATGTCCCGTAGGTTGCTGTCCATACCCAAGTCCAGCAGAGACTGGACACATTCTGCCTTTCCAGCAGCTGCAGCCCAGTGCAGGGGTGTCCTGGAGGAACAACACAGGAAAAACACAAGGGGCTGAGCGTCTGAACTATACAGGCTGGTTAGCCATTCTGGGCTCCCACTCAGAATCAGGTTGAAGTAGGAAAATCCCATTGCTAGTCACAGTAGGAAATGGTATAAACCTGGTCTAGGAAGGCTAGGGTGTGTTTGTAGGAGGCTTTCCTCTGGCTTTATGTATCCTCCCTGCCTTTCCACCTTCTCTGGTCTTCCTGATAGTTTCCTAGCAGAGGAAGTATGAACAGTTTTAAGGTTCTTTATACACAGTGCCAACTGCCTTCTAGGAAGACAGACTCACTTACCCCCCTCCAGCAGGGTCCTTATTCCTTCTGGAGCACTGAGAACTGTTACCATCTTTTAAAAAACTTCTTCACCAGTTTGGCAAAAATTTGCTGTTGTTGCCTTGAAATTTTTGCTATTTGAATTTCTTCATTGACATTACTTTTATACCTTTTGTATCTCCCTCCCCACCTTTTTTCCCTTTGAGACAAGGCTTACTGTACAGTGAAGTCTAGCTTTGAATTTGCAGTCATCTTGCCTGAGCCTCCTGAGTGCTGAGATTACAGGCATGTGCCATCATGCCTGGTTCTATTGTCCAATTTTGTATTAGAGTGTTAATATTGTCCTTACTAATTTGTATAGGCTCTTTACATATTTAAGGTATTGATCATTTATAGGTCATTTATAACAAACTTAGAAAATTGTTACTTAACCTTTAATTTTTAATGATTTTTCTATTAAAAGTGGGAAAACAATCCCATTTAATTCCATTTCATTTTGTTTCGTTCATGATATTATGCTTAGAAAGTCCTTTATTAACTAAAAGACAGATATTCATCAATATTTAAACATTGGTTAAATTGTAAAACTAGTGTTTTCTTAAGAAAATAAAGAGAAGCTAGACAGGAGAGAATATTTATAAACTATATATCTAACAAAAGGCTTATACATAGAATACAGAAGATCTTTCAGGACTGAAGAATTAAAAAACTCATTTGAAAAATAGCAGACTATCAGAATAGACACTTCATCAAAAAGCTGTGTGGGTGGTGAAGAAGCACAGGAGGAGGTGCCTACCCAACAACATTTATCAATCCCAGAGGGCAAGAGGGTAAAGCAGGAGGGTAGCTGTGAGTTCAAGCAAGCCTGGGCTACACAGTGAATTCCAGGCCAACCAGGGCTACAGAGTGAGACTCTGCCTCAACAACAAAAAATTGTCATTAGGGAAATGCAAGTTAAAATGACAAGGAGATACAACATACCCATTAAGATAACTAAAATAAGGCAAATCCCAACAAAGTGTGGTAAAAATAATAGATGCTGGTAAAATATAGAAAAATTGGAATATTATTACAATATGAGTGGAAGTTTTACATGGCTAAACATATATGGACTGTTTGACCCTGAAATCTGACTTCTAAATAATGAGATAGAGAAATTTTACATTAGCATAAAAACCTGTTCTCAACTGTTTATAGCAACAGCATCATAAATTCCCCAAACTACAAACATCCCAAAATCCTTCTCTGTGTCAATGGGTAAACAAACCATGGTCCATCTATACTGTGGAATATTACTCAATGGACAAAAAGAACATGATATGGACAGTAGAGCTGAATCTCAGATGCATTCTGCTAAGTGACATAAGCCCGTTTCAAAAGGTTCCATAATGTACAGAGGTTGCGCTTCCCTATTCTAAAAATCTGAAATAGAAAATGCTCCCAAATCTGAAACTGAACACTCGCATGTTGGATGTCACAAGTGGAAAATCCTCCATCTGACCCTGTATGACAAATCACAGCCAAAATGCAGGTACACTTAAAATACTGTATAAAATTGCCTTTTAAAAAAATTTATTTAGTTTTTCTGTCTTTTTGAGACAGGGTCTTCCTGCAGCTCCAGCTAGCCTGGAACTTGCTATGTAGACCAGGCTGGCCTTGAACTCACAGAGATCTTTCTGCCTCTGCCTCCCAAGTGCTGCGATTAAAGTCATGTGCCACCACTCCCAGCATAAAACTGCTTTTAAACCACATATATAAACAAATTTTGTGTTTAGATAGGTTACATTCCAATATATCTCATTACATATATGCAAATCTTCCAAAATTCTGGCAATTCAGAAATCTGAAACACTGATTGTACAGTTATGGCTAAGGAACATTCAATGTGTAGTCCCATGTATGTGACATTCTGAAAAAGACAAACTGTAGAGAGAGAATTAGTCAGTAGTTGCCAGGGCTTAGGATGGCAGAGTGCTCCACTATACAAAGACAACATGAGTTGATGCTGGAGTTAATAGAATTGTTCTGAAATTTGTTGGTGCTGATACTTGAATCCGTGCAAGTTAAAACTCATATACTGTATACCAAAAAAGGGGGGTGGATTTCTGGATATAAATAAAAAGGAAACTAGCATTTTTTTTCTTAATTTATTTGGATTAAAAATAAAAAACAAAATCTGGCATGGCGACTCACGTTTGAAATTCAACACTTAGGAAGCTGAGGCAGTAGGATTGCAAGTTTGAGGCCAGCCTGGTTACATAGTGAGATCCTATCTCCAAATGAATGAATGGATGAGTCAATGAAATACAAATGTATGTATCTAAATCATGTTTCAGTATGTGCAGTGGGGTGTGGTACAGTCTGCTTTTCTAATACATGACTTACTTTTCTCAACACCATTTAATAAAGTGCCTGTATTGTATTTTGAGATCATGTCCTATTGCATAGTTCTACCTTTCTTCTGTCCTCTATTTAAAGGCATGGTTGACTTTGTACTTAACCTCAGGGGAGAGGTATGGAAGGCTAGATAAGACAAAAGATGTTTATCTGTTTCCACAAGCCAAGCTTAAAGCTGGAAGCAGATCTGGGGCAAAGGCAAAATATTGCATTGAACATAAAAAGGGAGTTGGATCCCCAATGCTGGACAGAAAATCCTTCCTCAGATGTCAAGGTAGGTGTGACAAGAGGATGGTAAAGGGCTGGGAATATAACTCAGGAGCAGAGGATTGCCTAGCAGGTGTGAGGCCCTGTGTTCCATCCTCACCGCCAATAAAACATTGAGATTGCCAAGAGCACAGAGACTAGAACTCAGCTTCCTTGGTGAAGCTACTGGGAAGGAGGGGTGTGTTTCGCCAGTGTGTGGTGTATTTAGCCAGTGGGACCCCCTTGCAGCCCAAGATCACTGTGCTCCTAAGCACAGCATGGAAAGAGTGATCTTTGTCAGGCCTGAAAGGACAAAGACTAGAATCAAGAGAGCCAGCTTTCTCTTCTGTTCTTATACACATTTTGGTAAAGAAAGGAAAGTATGAAGAAGAAGAGACTAAAAGAGATGGAGGTGAAGTTTCCCACTCATCAACTGAGATGGTTAGAAAATAAAAATTATAGGGCTGGCTGCAGCTCAGTGGTAGAGTGTTTGCCTACCATGTGTGAGGCCCTAGGTTCGATCCTCTGTACTGAAAAAAAAAAAAAAAGGTTAAAGTCATAATAATAAAAAGTATTACAATAAAAAAAATTTGGTTATAGCATACCATTCATATTTGATATAGTGAGAATTCTATCCTCTCCCCTTGGATGTACATTAAGCTCTATGTAAGGTGAGAATGAGACAGTTCACTCATTGTGGTACACCTATAGCAGCTACCACAATAAACAGCTGGCCTGTTTGTGGTCTCAACAAAATAGTTACTAAAAGGATGCCTTTATTTTTATTTATTTATTTATTTATTTATTTATTTATTTTAGTCTTTTTGAGACAAGGTCTCCCAACTGTTCTAGGCCCAACTGGCCTAGAACTCACTATGCAGACCAGGCCAGCCTTGAACTCACAGAGATCCGCCTGCCTCTGTTTCCTGAGTGCTGGGGCTAAAGGTGTGTGCCGTCATGCCCAGCAAAAGGATGCTTTTATGATAGTGCTTTCTTTATTATGCCACTGACAAAAATAATTCTGGCAATACTTTGACTTTTTAAAAGTTCTGTGAGTAGAAATGAGAATTTGAACAATTCATTTTGATAACCTGCCCTAATGGATCTTTAAGTAGTCTGTTGTACATCAAAACTTTTATCCAAAACAGAAGTTTGAGAATATGAAACATATATAGAGTTAACCTGCTGAGAGAGAGAGAGAGAGAGAGAGATCTTCAAAGTATATTTACTCCGAAGAAATGTTTCTTCCTTAACTGTAGTCCTATGCAGCTCTGTGCACATATTTTTTGGAAGCTATAGGCTTATGATTGCTTGGACATTGCTAGTCCAGAGGTGACTGGACTAGAGGTGATGAATAGCCTTGGCTACTAGGCTTTTGGAAAGTACTGTGTAAAGGGACTATACAATCTGTGAATGATTTTATCCAAGATTGAATAGGCCGTATTTTGGATGATGTCATAATTTTGGGCTCTGACTTTTTTCTGGGGAGAGAGGTAAGGAAGACAAAGAGTGAGATGACATTCTTTTGAGTGGGATCTCCGCTACAGAGAATGAGCATGCTCCTATTTCTCATTCTGGAAATGGGCCAATCCTGGGGCAGGAGGGAAGGGCATGGCAGGCCTCTGTTTGGTCTTGTTCTAGAGCCTGACCTCTGGGCAGAAGGGCACTCTGAAGAGGGTCACATTGTCCCTCATGTGTGGGAGAATCTGGAGGTGGGCAGAGAGGGCTCATCTAGGCTGTGAAGGGGTGGGTGTGACCTGAGAGTGTCCAGGTACATAGTATGAGCCCTTAGTCCCCATGCACAGATTATGTCCTCTGTCAGTGAAATACCTCTCTCTTCATGTTGTGCTATAAGTAGTAATTTTATGACACCTAATAGGGCACTATATTATTTGTAGTATAGTGGTCTAACAGTGTATTATTTTCATTGTAGTGATTTATAACACTGTATATTTGAATGTGGAGATACAATTTGTTCCAGTCTATGTGAGAGAGGTCTCCAGACAATATTTATTTTAGAGCAAGATGAGGCAACAGCAAATTATGCACTCTGATTTAGAGGAAACATTGCCAATAAATTCAGTAGATAGAGGACTGGATGTTGGTCTAGTCGGGCTCTCCAACATGTGATAATTCACTTTGAAGGTTTGTGAAATAAATTCTGCCTTACACTTGCTAAGGCCAACTTTTTAAGTTCCTCTGGCTCTCACTGTGGAAGAGGTCTAGAAGAGCAGAGGGGACAGTTTAATTGTTCTGCTGAGAAATAAGGGGTGCACACAGACAACCTCTGATCCATGTAGCCTTTGTGGCTCACCTGTAGCTGTGGACTCCATGTTGTTGAGCTACAGCTCCTTTCTCACCCACAGCTTTAGGATCCCCTGGCAGACACAGCAGGCTGGCCTCAGCGATTGCAGTGGGAGCTGATTGTCAGGAACCCTGATTTAAAGGAATGGAGCAGAGGCCAACACGGGGGTTTGTGGTGGTTTCTGGGTGGTGAGGGATGATGGGATGTAAGGATACAGCACTGGTCCAACTCTTAGTAACTAAGGAATGGTTTATGAAACACGTAAACATCCCCAGAGAGTTCCCAGAAATATTCAGGGAGGAGAACCTGATAAAATGCTGTCCTCCCTGAAGAGAAATGAGCTGTTTATTAAAGTGAATTATGACCTCATGGACTGATGAAATTTGGAACATTGCTTCTAGGTTACGTGTGCTGTGCCATTAATCATAGGTGAGTACCACCAAATATTTTAAATACTGTAGATTTATTTTGTGTTTTGGAATAATTTTTACATTTATTTTGCATATGTGTGTGTGTGTGTGTGTGTGTGTGTGTGTGTGTGTTTCACATGCCACTGCACTTGTGTGGTGATCAGAGAACAACATTCTTTGGGAGTCAGCTCCCTCCTTCCACTATGTAGGTCCTGGATGGAACTCACATTGTCATGCTCTTGTACCTACTGAACTGCCTTGCCAGCCCTTTTGTTTTGGAGGGGGACGGTGTTGAGACAGTGTCTGTCTCTGTCACACATGCTGTAGCCCATGCTGGCCTCCATTTTGTGGCGATCCTCCTACTTCAGCCTTCTAAGGGCTGGGATTACACAGTGCACCACCATGCCTGGCTTTATAATGTGGTTTAATATAGATGATGACTAGTTCTCTATGATCTCTCTCTCTCAAATTGCAATCTTAATTTTCTTCCCTTCCCACAAAAAAAACTTCCTTTTAGAACCCTTTTCACTAGGAAAGACAAGGAAAGGAAAGGAAGGAAAGAGGAGTTATTATAATTGTAAATGCCTTAAGCTTATGATAATTTTGAATAATTTAGTTACTAACAGAAACGTCTAGTTTCAGGGAAAAGGCAGGGTTTCATGTTCAGCATGAGGAAACACGAAACAAGATGGAGGCAGGGGAATGCCTGAGCAGAGTTTGGAGTAGGAGTAGGCGCTGAGCCCTCCTGGAGACCATATTTCCCTCTTGATCAGACTTCTCTTGTTTCCCTTCAATTTTTTTTTTTTTTTTTTTTTTTTTTTTTTTTTTTCTCCGTAGGTTCACTTTCTTCCTGGGAGCCCAGGAAACTGGATATCTTTGCTACATGTCTGGTGCTGCAGATGAGAACCAGTCCATTCTGAGCTGGTCTAGCAGCATTCTGAAGCAGGTGAGTCATCTTTCGTCTCTCCCTTCTGAAATTTGTTCATTTCTCCCCTTTGTGGATGTTTCACCTTGTTGACTCACATTACTAATATCCCTTCTCATCTGCTCAGGACCAACACCTGCTCTTAAGAAAATGTACACTTTAGTTTTAATTAAAACCATCAGGTTAACCAACTCTAGCTTCTGCGACTTCGTGGAACACAAGAATTCCCCCACCCTCATGTTAGAAAAATTTCAGATATTGAGGGAGATACTTTTTCTGACATCTATTATCATGATAAGCAGGTAGCTAACTCTGCACTTTAACAGAAAATTTATATACATACTCCAACAGTAGCTTTGCTTATTGTATTTTTTATTACTTACTCATGGACTCAGCGTGTAGACTAAGCAAAGATTCAATAAGTAGTCACTGTAAACACAAAGCTCTAAATTTGCAAGACACAGGTACAATCAATCCTTCACTGGGTTGCTAACAAGTCTCAAGATAAGTCTTTCCTTTCTGGACCCAGTTTCCTTTTCTAATGGTTATGTCACCAATGACTGAAAAAAAACGATCCTGATAAGGTTTATGGTTTTGATTCTTTCCCACTCTTCTCTGGATAAGAACTTGTGGGCATTGTGAAATAACTCAAGAATGAAGAAAATAAGAACTTTATTAAGAACAAGGGCCTGTGTCAGGAAGTCAAAGCCTTCTGAGAACCCTGAAGACACAGTGAAAGGTGGAAAATCTGACCACATTGTGGTCTCAGAGCTTCTCTCCATAACAATGATCTTTCCTCCTTTTACTAAAATAGAGTCGTGTTTATTGTCACAAACGTGTATTACCAGTAACAAGGATATAGTCGGATAGGATAGCTCCTTAATCATCTTTATTTTAAGGTTAACAGGGAAAGATGACTGGTAGTTCCCAGCACTGACTGAGTTGCCATGGATACCTGTCATCCACATCCAGAGCCTGCAGGTTACACTCAGGGACTTTTGCCAGTTCGTTAATAATGTCGCCAAAACCCGCAGCGGCTGCAATGTGTACACACGTCTTCCCACTCTCATCATCACAGTTGATAATGGATGGGCCCTGCTGGTGGCTCAGAATGATGGAGCACAGGATTCTATTTCCACTCTGAAAAAAGAGTCAGAAAAAGCCCATCAGCAGCAGCCTAGGACACTTTCCTATCTGGGCATGTTAAGGGAGAGAAAGAGAAGGAGAAAGAACAGGAAAAATTACTCAAAAGACAAAGCTATAATAATTCTAAGATTTTTTTTTTTTTGGCTGGGGATTAGACACAGGTCATCACACATGCTAGGCAAATACTGTTCCACTGAGCTGCATCTCTAGCTCAGTATAGATATTTAAGTCAGCTTTTTTTCTATCCTTAAATTAGGCAATACTTAGTTCCCACAATACAGAATTAATGTTCCAATGGACTGAGCAAAGGAGGTTGCTTTTTATTATTTTTGTTATTTATTTTTTTTGAGACAGGATTTCACTGTGTAGCTCTGGCCAGCCTGGAATTTACTATGTAGGCAAGGCTGTCCTGGAATGACTCTGTAGACCAGGCTGACCTCAAACCTTTGGTGACTCTTCTACCATCTCCTAAATGCTGAAATTACAGGCCTGAGTTATCATGCCCAGCTTAAGGTTGCTTTAAAAGACAGTGAATGGCTGGGAAAAAAAATCAGAAATAAAGAACAAAAAGCAGATTGATCACTTAAAAGTTACTGGGGAATGGATAAACCCAGTTGCTTGGTTTATAATCAGTATATGTCAGGTTACTTGCAGGTATGTCTGGCCTTTTGACATTGCAACAAGGCATTGCCATGCACAAAGTTCATACTCTAGAACCACAAAATCTAGGTACCAGAAACAATTTGCAAGAAACTCTCACAACGTTTTAAGTAAGTCTACGATTTTGTGTTGGGTCATAGGTTGGACACCTGGAAAGATGAAAAATTAAAGCAGAGGGAGCTTCATTGTCATGTGGGTCTTTGGAAAATTTGGCTATGAGCTCTCTCCTGGCTTCTCAGAAGGTCAGATAACAACTTAGCTTGGCTTTAGTGTGTTGAAACTTAAGTGTGATGACTCCATTTTGATTTTTAATCTGTTTTATTTGGACCAGTTCAGAAATTCAGTCTAAAACAATGGCTGCTTATAACTTTTACTGTGCTGGGAGTTTTGCCTCCATTGGAGCTCACTTCTTCCATAATTAGTGAACAGAAGATGGATTTGATGACAGTTACAAAATGACATCAGAGCTAGCCTGATGGATGGGCCACCTAAACAACGAATTTCTCATTACATCTGTTCATTGGTTTCCACCCTCTTCTGGCCTCCACCCTTTTCGCCCTCCTCACTGGATAGGGCTAAACTGGCAAAGCCAAATTTAATATTAACACAGTGATTTGGAAGAATACCAATTAATGACACAAGGATTCAAAATAAAGTCTTGCTCTTTGAATTTGTGGAGCTTCTCAACCTACTATGGTGATTTTTATTTTCTCTTTAATGTGGTACTCCTTGTTCTGGGGCTTTTCACCCCAAATGCAGACCCTTGCAGATGCCCAGATCCATCCTGCACACACTGAGCCTGTTCCTCTGGGGTCTAGGGCTAAGCTCCTGCCAGAGCAGAGGGCAACAGCAGAGGCTGATGGGATCAAGGAGTGAACTCCTGAGAATTTGTCTCAGAGAGTTTGGGAGGTAAAACTCTGTGTGTGTGTGTGTGTGTGTGTGTGTGTGTGTGTGTGTATGTGTGTGTAGGCTCCATTGTCCAATCAGATTTCACTTATAAAACTGAGGCCTAGAGAGATGACTCAATGGTTAAGAGCACCGGCTCTTGCAGAGGTCCTAGATTTGGTTCCCAGCATTCACATGGCAGCAACAACATCCATAACACCAGTTCAAGGGGATCTGACACCCTCTTCTGGCCTCCATAAACATTGTACACACATGGTGTACTTACATACATGCAGGCAAAACATTCATACATATAAAAATTTTTTAAAAAAGTAAATCAAACAGAATGTCTAGATGCTGACCACAGAACATTCTCCCTCAGGCATTTCAAGTAGAATGCTCCTTCCTGGACTTGGGAGTGACCACCTTGGTTACATAGCTTGAAAGTAGGCTCTGTATACAAAGGTCCTCCTTCTCTTCCTCTCAGCCCTCTTAGATCCTTTTCCTCTCATCATCTATCCCTTGTTTTACAGGATGTCGATATAACTCGATCAACTGTGTTCTATGCATGCCTGCGATAAGAAGTTTGCTACACTATGTACATCAGGAGTTATTTTCCTAAGCTTTTTCTCTAACACTTTTGATGCTACTCAAGACATTTTGAAGGGGTCTGGAATACAGCTCAACAGTCAAGAGGTTTTTTTCTTGAAAAGCAGCAGCTGCTGGAGAAGGAAAACAGAGAAGAGTGCCAACTCAGTGAATTTATTTTGTTTACAGTTTCCTGGAAGAGAAAAGGAATTCAGGTTGCCAAGGTGATTCACAGGGTTCCAGTTTCCCCTCTTTGTGGAAGAGGGAGCATTAAGGACAGGGGAAAACAAAACGACACTCCTCACCTCTCTTCCCCTTCTCCTCACCTGACCCTTGGGAGGAGTCACTTGGCAGTGGCTGTAGCCCAGGACCCCTGTGTCTGCCTCTTCTGGAATCTGTCCCAGGTGTTTTGGGAGCTGGAATACTGTAGACCACTTCTCTGAATAAGGACAGACAAAACCACCTCACTTCATTCTACACTTTTCTTCCAGCAAGCCTTTTGTTCTGAATTTTCCAGATAATTCCTTTGCCTGCTCTATATAACAGGATCATGTGCATTTTTCTTTATAAACTCCTCTCAGGAATACTAGTGATAGCTGCATGTTCAGAGAGAATGTTCCATGTCTGGTCCCTTTTTAAATCAGTCCTGATAGCAATCCCCAGAGGCAGGCACTATTATTCTTCTGTTAGAGAAGGCAGAGAATGGAAGCATAGAGGTATTGAGGCTTTTGCTTAAGGTCACAGCTAAGAATTAGCTGGGCCAGGATTGACTCTGTGGAGTTTGTACGCTTTGATTTTGGAGGAAAGGATCCTGCATGTTTACAATGGGGAAACTGAAGTGAAAGTTGCTGTTGACAGTAGCTGTGATGTGAGCCTTGCCACCTGCAGCCTGCATTCTGTAGAGTTAACAGTAGACACCTTAGGAACCTCTTCAAGAAGGTTGCCATGGTGCATCCTCCAGAGAATATGTAAGGAACCCTAGAGGCTTTGTAAGCCAAGGCCTAGGATAATGGTCCCTTGGTGACAACATTCTCTTAGCTCTCTGAACTTGGTGTCAGTCAAAGGAAGGCTCAGACCTCAAGGGTGAGGGAGGGTCACAGAGGCTAAGAAGTGTTGGGAGAGAAGAAATAAATGCTGCCCAGATGGGGCCATAGGAAGAACAGAGAGTGAGCTCACATTTGGTGGGAGTGTTATTACATCAGGGAAGTAATGATATCGCATATATCCTATTTGTGTGGAGCTCTTGGATTCTGCATTGAGCCCATAGATCAAGGATGTGGATGTGTTTATTTGTTTTGTTGTGTTTATTTGCTTTGTTTTTGCTGGTCCAGTAATCTCCATCATATTGCCTTCATGTGCTCTGAAAACTATTGAGTCCTAGTTGTTTTTCCTTTACAACCTTTGTGAAGGGGGAGAAAAACCTGACTTGGAAGGAGCCTTGCCAAGGAAAACGTTGAATTAATATGTAATGCTTTTTTAATAGCCTGAGCTCCTCCATTTTGTGTAAGATATCTTGGTGAACAGTCCCAGACCCTACCCTGGCCTGGGGCCAGAAGTTCCTGGAAGAGCTGGGGAACACACCCATATAATCTTAGTGTTAGAGTAGCAAATAGCCCCATAAATTTAACTGGTCAAGACTATAAAATCTCTAGCCTGTTGAAAGACACCTTTCCAGTTTCACTTGTCAATCATCTGGTCATAGGACCGCCCCTAGGAAGTCAGCCTCACCTTTAGCTATGGAATACCTAGTGCTTTAATGAGATAGTGAATTTTTCCTGCCTGGAATCCGCCTTTTAGCATAGAACTTCTGGACCAACCACAGTCATGTAGTCTGTAAGTCTTCCCGCTGAATTCTTTGAAAAAAATCATAATTTCTCCTTTTCTTTATATCCCTTTTCTAAACATTTTTTTTTCTAATGCTTTGGGCTGCCCTAGCATCTGGCATTTCTTTACTTTTTCTAGAGCTTCCTTCCCCCAGCCATGTGCCGCCAGCAGCACGTGTCCGACCCGACCTCCATGCAGGTTCTAAATCTCCAAGACTTCATGGCTTTCTTTCCTTCTCTCCATCATTCTCCCCATCAAGGTAACTGCCAAGATTACCAACTTGCCTGCTCTTCTGAGGAGTTTTCTTTAAAATTCTATAAAATTAACGGGCGTGGTGGTGCACACCTTTAATCCCAGCACTTGGGAGGCAGAGGCAGGCCGATCTTTGTAAGTTCGAAGCCAGCCAGCTGGTCTACATAGTGAGTTCCAGGACAGCTGAGGAGACCCTGTCTCCTCCCCCGCCAAAAAAATTCTAATGAAATTGTAAAAGCTCCCATCCCCTCCCAGTTAGGGTGGCATTCTCAAAATTGGCTCAGAGAGTGCTGCCCTGGCCAGCTAAACAGATTTTGCTAATTCGAAATTTTTTGAGTCTGAGTGTTCTTTTCCCAGTGATCTTGAACTCCATAACAATTTTACTACATGCAAATTGGTAAAAAAAAACAAAAAAACAAAAAACAGCAACAACAAAATTCAAGCATCTTGACTATGAATCCTCATTTAGATGACCTTTGAAGTGTGGTAGTTAGTGGGACCTGTAGGGTCTGTTGGCTATTAGCATATGTCTGAGGGAACTGTGATGGTTAATCTTTGCTGTCAGCTGAACTGGATTTAGAATCACTATGGAAACATCTTTGGGTCTGTCTGTGAAGATGTTTTCAGAGTTTTAACAAAAGAGGGAAGACCCACTCTGTATGTGTACAGTACCATATCATGGTCTGGAGTCCCATACTGAATAAAAAGGAGAAGAACTGAGTACTCCACTTCAACTCTTTGCTTCTTGACTATAGATGAGATGCAACCAGCTGCCTCAAGCCCCTGCTGCCATGATTTCCCCTCCATGATGAACTGTATCCCTTCAAACTGCAAGCCCAAATAACTCCGTTCTTCCTTAAGTTACTTTTGTCACAGCAACAAGAAAAGCAACTAATTCTGGAACTAATTTTATGGTGGCTTCCTTTCTGGAGGGAATCTTAATTTTTTTTCCTTACCTTGCGTAACAGGATACAAACATTACTTATCCTGTGATGGTGAATATACAAAGCAGAGGACAGTGTGTCAGCCTCTGTTTTAGTCACACATCTTCTTAAAGGCCTGGGTGGTTTTAAGATGTGGTGAGGCTGCTCTGGCACATACGCAGCTACAGCCAGACACATTCAAATGGAATGGAGTCTGTGTGGAGTGGACGTTTGAAAATAAACTCAGGGCTAAACACAGGGAGAAGGAAACCTAATACCTCTGGTTTAGAATCTGAGCTATCCTTGCAGTTAGCCTTTTTGGGCCAGGTGTGTTTCTTGCCTTGAATTCAAGATACAGAACCCAAAAGCATGGAGTCAACTTTCCTGGAAGAGTGGAAGACAGAAGTGGTGGGATGGGAGTGAGGCAAGGAGCTGACTGGCTTCATTTCATAGAGATACTACTGATGCTTGATATGGGAAAAATAAACTCCAGTCTTACTGTGTAAGGTTCAAGATTCTCTAGCTGCTTGAGAAGATGAAACCTCTAGGATTGGAGAGTTGTATAGTCCTTGTAAACCCATGACTAGGAATGTTCTGCTGCCATGGAACTCAGCAAAAAGTAACTCTCAGTAAGTATTTGCTGAGCAGTGTGTAAAGAAATGAATAAAACAAGCCTCAGATGCTATTAACAAAACCATAGAGAACTGAATTTTACCCCATCTCTTTTGGTTTGTCTTTCCCCCTCCTATACGCTTTCCTCTTTTCCCTCTGCTTCTACTTACTCCCAGGCCACTCCTGTTTTCTCTCATTCTTTCCATTCCTTTTCTCTTTACAACCAAGCACTGGGGAGCTGGCATAATGAAGACCATTTAAATTTAGATTGTCCTTGGGCTGCAGTTTCCTTAACAGGTGTTATGGTTTGGATCTGAGATGCCCCTAAAGGCTCATGTGCTACTGGTCTGTGTTGCTAATGGAAAGGGAAATGTGATAGAACTTTTAGGAATGGGAAGAAGTAGTTAGCTCTCTAGTGGTGTACCCTTGAAGGGGATATTGGGACACCCCAACCCCTCTCTTTCTCTTTGCTTACTGCCTGCTGGGAGGTAAGCAGCTGCATTCCACTATGCACTACCTTCTTTGGTGTTCTGCTTCACCACAGACTGAAAGGCAATGAGGTCAACCAACCGTGGCCTCAAACCTCTGAGTCACAGCAAACCTTTCTGCCTTTTAAGTTCTTTATCTTAGGTATTTTGTCACAGTGATGAAAAACTGTGTAATACAATTGGTCCTGGGTTTGTTCCTAGAGTAATGGGGTTGATTTCGTAAACTTAACCTTTTCTTTGTTTATTTTAGGTTCATGTGGCTTTGAGTCATCTTCTTATCAAGCACTGGGAGTCTTGTGTCTTGAGTGTTTGTGGGGGTACTTCCCTGTACTAGTAGTGCCCACCTCCTAAAGGTTCCCTCACCTCCTAGTAATGTTATAGATTGGTGACCAACAGGACCACTCTGTATACTAGTTTCCTACCTGGGAACTGAAAGGCTAGATTAACTGACCTGTGTGGTCATTTCCAGCTAGAAGAGTCTTTACATCTCATGATATTCATATTGCAGTCTGAGTTTATTAAGAATTAGAATATATTTGTAGAATTTTAACATAGCTAAAACAATTGACATAAGTGAACTCTTTCTGTGTTTGTTTATATGTGATTTCCTTAACCACATAACTATTTGCTGAGTAACTAAACGTAAAATAATCATTTCAATCCTAATAAAGTATAATTATGATAAAATATAAGTATGATTATGGAACACAGTCAGTTCCATCTGTACCAGTTGAGGGAACAAGAGAGATCTATTGCACAGTTCTGGGAGACAGACTGTTCCAACAGACAGCTAGGGAACTAGTGTCCTTTTATTTCCTCCCTTGAAGAGTATGTTGAAAGAACAATGATAATGATACTAAGGAATATTCCAATTAAAGTCATCTCTAGTAAGTGGGAAAGGGGGCTAGTGGCGAAAATAGATGCTTTGCCCTTATACTGACTTGCCTTGATGCCCAGAATTCCCATTACTAGGTTTTAGTACTAGAAAAACCTGATGGTATAAAGGCATTCTATTGCTAGAGGGATTGGTTAAACTGAAAATGTAGTCCTAGAATTCTTCTTAGATCTGTAAAAGATCTGCTGATCCCCAAATTGGAGAGACAAGCCTGGAGAGAGAGAATCATGGCATATAGGAAGTGAGGCCTTTGTGGGAATCAGTGTTAAGGTAGGAAAGCCTGAACTGTAGGAATGACTTCTATTATTGGATATAATCTAGACTACTGACTTAATTAAGCCTGGCAAAACTAGCTCTTGGGTCTGATGACAGGGCATCTCCTTGGTAACCTCAGTTTGGTATTCCACCCTCCCAAAATAATGAATGAATGTGGGTTTGCTTGAGAATTAACATATCAAAGTGCTGCAAGCAGGGCACCCACTCATTGGAAACAGTGGAGGCTGTGACCATACATGATGGTGAACTAGGGAAGGGCGGAGATGAATTTGAATTTGTATTTCCCCAGGAAGCAGGAGAAACCATTTTGAATACATTATGGGTGTGGCCTGATGGAGTAGGGGCAGTGGAAGAAGCAGGGCCCCAGGGTTAGTTTCATGTTCACATGGTGAGGACACAGTCAGTTCCATCTGTACCGGTTGAGGGAACCAGAGAAATCTATTGCACAGTTCTGGGAGACAGACTGTTCCAATAGGGAACTAATGTCCTTCAAGTTTGGGCCTACTTTAATAAAAACTTACTTTAAAAGTCAGGCCTTTCTTTTGTTCAGGGTAGTTGTAATGTTGGTGTAATAATGCTGGCACTGAACTTTAGCTGATGAATTGCTGAAGACTTGATGTGGATGAGTCTGTGATAAGCATGAGACATGAAGTGGGTAGGGGCATGCTTTTATAAATTTTACCTCCAGGAGCTGAAGCAGCTTCTCACAATAAATGTCAGAGAAAACTCCCCATGGGCTTTTGGTAAAAGGAAGTTAAAGGAATTATTTTGAAATAATCCAGGGCACTCTGAAGGAAGTAGGTAACCAGAGCCTTGGCTGCTGGGGTTTTATCTGAGCCTAACCAACTTTGGGGAAAGGAAATAGTCAAGCTCAGTTCTTTGTAGTCATCTTGTCCTACCTATAGAAAGAAAGAATCTTCCTTCCCTTTCAAAACCCACCTGCTCATCCAACCAGTCGGAAAATCCCAAAGAAAACAATCGGACAAAAACCGTGAAACTCGGAAAAGTTTCATATTCCAGAGGCACGGACTCAGTGAAGACTGAGACCTCATAGGATTATAGAGTCTTTCTTATCTCCAAACCTTGCCACCGCATCACTAAAGGCCTCTTTATGGCAATTTGTTTTATCCACTATACCAAATCTGACAAACAAGAAAAATTACAATTCAAGCTAAAAGGGGTAGAAGGATAAAAAGCCTCATACAATTTGAAGATAGAGAGCCAATGCAGCCAGGAAATTTTAAACAACTACATTTAGTATGCTAAGGACCCTGGGGGATAAAGTAAACAATGTTAATGAATCTATAAGTAGTGCAAGCAAGGATATGGAAATCCTAAGAGCCCAAAAGAAACGCCAGGAAGAGATGAAAAGCACTGTAGCAGTGCCCCACACAGTGGCGCATGCCTTTAATCCCAGCACTTGGGAGGCAGAGGCAGGCAGATCTTTGTGAGTTCAAGGCCAGCCTGGTCTACATAGTGAGTTCCAGGCCAGCTGGGGCTATAGGGAGACCCTGTCTCAAAAAGACCAAAAAAAATTTGCTGGGCATACTGGTAAACTCTCACAGACACTCCCTGTTTGGAAGAGGACATGGAGAAGGGGAGGAGGGGCGCAGTTTATTTAAGAGCAAACAGACCACTGGGCTGCATCTCCAGGAAGCAGGGGAACAGTGACAAGAAACAGTAGAGAAACAGCCAAGTGCAGATGGAGTCAGAGATCTTTTATAGGCAGTCAGGTGATTGGGTAACTTTCCATGACGTAGGCTGGGCAGTTCAGCTCAGGATTGGTTGGTCCCCTAATAAGCAGGGGGATTTGCCTGGAGCTAAATTCGAACCCTCCATTTTAAAACATAGGAGCTGGAGCCTGCCAGGAACATAACACTACTAAAGTTGAAAAGCAAAAGCAAAAATAAGAGAGCAGAACACACAGTCAATGGGAATATCAGAATGAGAAGAGAGAGATGAACAGAAGAAAGAATTGAAACAATAATGGTGCTGAAAGAATTGGTTCTTTGACAAGACCAATATATTAATAAGCCAGGCTAAGAAAAACAAAGAGAGGGTACAAATTGCTAAAATCTGACAGCATTATAGAGCCCATGGATCTTAGAAGGATAATAAAAATGTTATGAAGAATCTATGCCCACAATATGATAACCTATTTACAAAAACAAATCAATTCATTAAAAGACAGAATCTTCCAAAACACGCCCAAGAAGAAATAGAAAATTACAAACAGACCAATGTTTCTTAAATAAGTTGAGTCAATAATTAGCAACCCTCCCAAACATAAAGTGCCAGGTCCAGATGTGTCCACCAGAAAATTTGCTGAACAGTTAAGGAAGAAATCATACCAATTCTGTACAATTTCTTTCAGAATATAGAAGTATAAGGATTACTTCCTAGCTCATCCTATGAGTTAAATCACTCTAATATCAAAACTTAAATACATTAAAATTACAGAACAGTCATACTCATGAACAGAGATGTAAAAATATTCAACAAAGTACTGTTAAAATGAATCCACCAATTTAGAAAAATAATTATAGGACTGGAGAAATGGCTCAGAGGTTAAGAGCACTGACAGCTCTTGCAGAGGAACCAGGTTCGAGTCCCAGACCCACATGGCAGCTAACAACCATCTGGAACTCCAGTTCCAGGGGAATCCAACGCTCTCTTCTGACCTTCCCAGGCATTGCATGACACGGGTGCACTTATACACATGCAGGCAATACACTCATCCACATAAAATAAAAATAATTGGCCGGGTGTGGTGGCGCACACCTTTAATCACAGCACTCGGGAGGCAGAGGCAGATGGATCTCTGTGAGTTCGAGGCCAGCCTGGTCTACATAGTGAGTTCTCCAGGCTGCCTTATGATACGCTGTCTCAAAAGACTGTAAAAATCGGGGCTGGAGAGATGGCTCAGTGGTTAACAGCAGTGACTGCTCTTGCAGAGGACCCAGATTCAATTCCCAGCACCCACATGGCAGCTATGAACCATCCTTAACTCCAGTTCCAGGGGAATCCAAGGCCCTCTTCTGACCTCCTAGGCATTGCATGACACGGGTGCACTCACATGCACGCAGGCAATCCACTCATACACATAAAATAAAAATAATAAATAAAATATTTTGAAAAAAGAGTTATATCATTATCAAGTAGAATTTAACCCCGGTATGCAAAGCTGGTTCACATTTCAAAATAAATTAATGTAATATACCAACACGCTATAAGAAAAAAAAATCACAGGATCATATCAATAGATGCAGAAAAAGCATTTAACAGAACTCAACACATAGTCATGATAAAGTTCTTTACAACCTTGGAGTAGAGAGGAACTCCCTCCACTTGATAAAGAACAACCATAGAAAACCTAAAATTAACATCATATCTGATGGTGGAAAATTAGAAGCTCTCCAAGCTCCAGTGCCACCAACTGACAAATGTTCATCTACTTGAACATATGGGGCCACTTCTCATTCAAACTACCACACCTCCCAATTTGATATTCAGATTCAATGTATTTCCAACAGCTATTGATCAACTGATTCTAAGGTTTACAAGGAGAAACGAAGTACCCATAATAGCCAACACAACATTGAAAAAGGACAATAAGGTTGGAGGACTGATATTATCCCACTTAAAGACTTACTATAGACTAGAGTCAATTTTTTGTCATTGTGATAAATACCTGAGGAAAACACCTTGAAGGAGGAAGGGGTTATCTAGGCTCATGTTTTCAGAGGTTTGAGGTTTCATGGTTACTTCACTCTGTACTTGTCTAACTGCTGTAGAAGGGAAGCTGGTGTCATCATGGGTTGGTAAGAACATGACTCTGGGGCTTGGGATGACACTTAGGGAGGATATCATAGGGAGAAAGTAACTCTGCTTCTGCTAGCCCAGCTATGGCCATACACTGGCATCTCCTGGGCAAATGAGAGAATGAAAAAGGACAGTGGGCCATTTGCCAGGGATCACCAGCTACAGAGGGACCTATGAAGTAGGGGCAGAAGTTGAAGGTAGTTTGTTTCTGGGCTTGATGTTTCAGATCTTTACTGCTTTAATTGTTTGGGCCAAATACAAAGGCTTTATTATTTCCAAGCATTGTATCTTTAAATGGGATCTCATTGTATGGTCAAAGAGAAAAGCAGGAAGTTGAGCAAAAGGAATAAATGACAATAGGAAGTAGACTCATTCATGTGGGAAAACTTCAAAGGAGCACAATGCTGGTCCCATGTCACAAAGAGCAAGAAGACTGCAGAAGGCCAGAGCAACAATCACGTCCACTGACATTTGGAATAACACTTTAGTCTTTGCAGTGGATAGGGCAGAATAGTCAGAATTTACTATTACTTCTAGCCACAGGAAGGGATAGGGAACCACAGCTCCAGAGCCAGGATTCTTTACACTTTTGGGCTTGTTACGGACTACCATTGAGAACTAAAGAAAGCTGTGAACTCTTTCCTCAGAAAAATGAATGCAAGCACATCATCCACCACCCACCCATATGATACTGGATACCATTGTGGGGGAACTAACAGGGACATTTTTGGTTACTCATTTTACTTCCAGTGTTAGGCACATAGTAGATGCTCTAGAAATATATATTAAATGATGGGAGCAGATAAATGAGTGAGGCATTTATTAGTGTGTATGATCTTTGTCAGTTTGCAAACATAGTAGGTAGGAGCAAACAAGACATTGGCACCCATTAAGATAGTTATCAACTCTAGAAACAGTATAATATTCAGGGGAGGGGATGCGTTTGGAAACTATTTATGCCTGGGACACACCTTAGAATAGCTGAATGAGAGTCTGAGAATTGGGGGCTGAGCACCATACTACTTAACTCTTCAAATGAGTCTCGTGGATGTGGCAGGTTGGAAGCTGTATTATTTCTAGCATGATCATTGAAAGAACAGACTACTTAAGGCATGAGTATGACAAGACTCCATACAAGTTAGAAACCATGACAAAGTGACTTGTCTCTTCCAATTCCATTGCACATCACACAGTGCTGTCCTATGTGTGGTCTCATTCATATTCACACCCCAAATACATAGAGTTAAGACACACAGGTGTGGGTCACTCTCTTTAGATCAAATCCAGGCCTACCAAAGAAATTCAGAGTATGCCATTGCTCCAATTTTGCCAAACTGCCTCCTAGAGGATAAGAATAGAGGTCCCATCCCCAGAAAGCCTGACTTAGAAGGTCTGGGTTGACATCTGGAAGTCTTGTCATTTTCTAAGCTTTGCTGGGGATTGCATCACAAAGGCTACTTTATGAGTTCTGAACTAGGGCTGGGATGGAGGAAAGGGAATTAAATATTGAAAGTTTGTAGGAGGTTGTCGAGGCAGGTGGAGATGGCAAAAACAAGTTTTGCTCACTTTGTAGTTTTGCCCAGGGCTGGCTCTGGTGCAGCATAACTGAAGCCAAGTTTAGAGGGACAAAAATAGAGCAGTTTCCACATCACTTCTGTTTTCCCCTTACCTCAGGCACATGTGTCAGTCCTGAAAGTCCCAGGTGCCACTTCTGCCACATGAAAACACTGAGTGAAACCACAGTCAGGGTAGTGGAGATGACTCTCACAAGGATGCTGGCAGTAGTTTTGAAAGGCTACCTTGAGTGGGTCGATGGCAGAGAATAGTGGGGATCTGTGCATAGGCATCAGAAGCCAGCATGGGCTAGTCAACCTGCTGAAGGAAGCATTGTACTGTACTGAAGATGGGAAGCGGTAACTCCCTCATTAATCTGTTAGTAAGGCCACCCCTTGACAATAGGATATACGTCAGACCTGTTAATGTTTATCCTCTTTCATCTTCATCTCACTTTGACCTTCTCTGGACTCTAGACTTCTCAGGTCTATTCTGCTATTATGAAGTGTGTGGACTGACGTGGACTAACTCCTACGACAATGATGCAGGAATGTGAGTCATTGTTTCCAATGTTCCTTATAAAATTCAGGATCACTTGCAATGACGTAGCTGTGGAAGATTGGGCTGGAAGTCGAAGAACTGGTTCAAAGATTTTGAAGGAATTTTCCCAATGATCCTTTGAAAGTTACTGCAAGCCATTAGTAAGCATTGAGGTGGAGAGTGTGAGGTGTGTGTGTGTGTGTGTGTGTGTGAGAGAGAGAGAGAGAGAGAGAGAGAGAGAGAGAGAGAGAGACAGCCAAGGTAATGGCGCCAAGTGACACATTTGCTATTGCCCTTCTGAATTCAGAAGGAGGGAGGGGAGTAGAGGTAATCTTATCTGCTTTATCTTACACATTTCACATCAATATCAGGGCTTTTACCTGTGGTAATTGCACCTTTTATGACTGGCCTGCTTGGACAATGGTTAACACTGCTTTACATCATTTAAACTTAAGGTAAGCCCACAGTTCATTTCTCACCTGGACTGCCCAGTGGAGAGCTGTTTTAAAGTCCTTGTCCACCAGAGTAGGATCTGCCCCCTTCTTCAACAGCATTTGGGTGTGTTGGGGCCGGTTGTGGAAAGCTGCCCAATGGAGTGGTGTCATTCCCTGTAATATAATGATCAGAGGGGACAGAGATGAATGCAGGCTCCCAGGAAGGAAACAAGAGCACACATACTTCTCCCCTGTGGCTGAAAGTCATCAACAATGGGTTGGTTGCTGCTTGCTAGTTCATTCATTCATTAAATCATTCATTCAACAGATATTTGATGAGTTTCTACTTTTTGCCAGGTTAATATGGGCTGAGGATGCAAAAGTGAATAAGAGAAACAAGATGCCTCCCTCCTGGGGATTAAGGAAGACAGACAGATGGAGGAGACAGAGGATTTTTCTGGATTGGTAAATGCATGCAGTAGGTACACAAGATACTGCCCTAGAATAACCATGGGGTCAGATCTGTTCTAAACAGGCTTCTGAGAGGATTGAAAGAAGAGAGCACCCAGCACCAAGCCACAGAGCTGAGGGGGTGATCAAGGAAGACCCCTGAGCTGGACATTATGCTAGAATACAATTTCCACCAAGGAGTCGACATTGCCTGGCTGCTGTGGTCCCAGTGCCTACAACAAAGGCTTGTTGGATGAGTGAATGAACGGACTAGGGAAGGGGAAACTTGCTAGGGGAAACAGAGGCTGATCCAGGGAGGTCAGAGAGGATACTGACTCTATAAATGATTTAGATCTTATTCTAAACGCAATGGAAAGACAGTAGAGGATTTTAAGTGGGTGATGGAATGATCAGATTTATACTGTTTAGAAGAAGTAACTTCATGGCAGCCAGAAGAACAGAGGTGGGTGAAGGACAGCCTCTTTTTGCTCAGTCCTCTTACTCACATGAATTGTATTCAGAATGAATTGAGATTAAGATATCTTCTGAGAAGGCAAGGGGCAGGAGCATCTTTGAAAGTTCTCTTTTTATAGTCATCTCTGTAGATAATGTAAAGATAGGTGATAGTGCTTTAGCCTTCTCTACTACATAGGCTGAGTTGAGTGGAGACAGGCCTTGGCCTAGTCAGCCCCGAGCTGGTATTTATTGATCCAGAGATCCATATGAGTTCTTATATCTCACTTCATCCTTCAAGATACTTTCTGGAGTAAAGGCTGTGGTGAAGTCTACTTTGTATTCCCAAACTATTTCCTCTTCCTCCAGGGACACAGTTAGACCACACTGCAAGCCTCCTACAAACAGGCATAGTCAAGTGACTGAGTTCTGACCATTGGAATGATCAGAAAGGATGAAAGCTCCCTCAGGGGCTATTCCAGGAAACAAGGCACACATGTTCCTCCCCATCTTTTCTCTTTCTTCACCCAGCAACTGAATGCTGAGGAGGACAGGGCTTCTAGAAGATGATGGAACCACATGGCTGCAAAGCCTGGTTCCCTGAGTGCTGAGGGAAAGCAGATCCACCCCATTAATCAGCACTGGACCATGATGTGAGCAAGAAAGCTATTTTCCTGTGCCAGCTTACTGAGGTTTTGAATTGCCATAGCAGCTAGCCAACCCTGACAGGTGCCACCATCCTTTTCATGTCCTAGAAGAGGAAACAGCCCTAGAGAAGTGCCCAAGTCTGAGTGAGCCCAGAACTGAATCTAGAGCTTGAGGCTTGTGGGGCACTGAGCTTAGCATGCTAAATTCCCTCAACCAGTTCCGTATTTTAAATCTGTAATTTATGGTGTGTTTGCAGGTTTCAAGTTTCAAGTGTCCTCTAAATGCTGAGTCTCCAGAGATATTCTTGAGCTATTTAACAAAATTGGTTTCATATGGAAAAAATGCTGGTGTAAAAACTGGAATGTCTTGCTCTTGTTCCAATAGAGCTCAGTTTTCACTTGGAATGCTGAGTAGCTCTGTGCATTTCAACAGGTCCTCTTCATTTTCAACTGAGCCCACTGGGATTAGAATTCTAAACACAAGGGAATCCGATTCTTTTTATTTTATTTCACATTGATTACTCCTTTTCCAGTTATGAGACTCATTTGTTTCAGCAACTGGCTCATTGTGATGATTCAACAGTATTTCGGGTTAAAGGCATTGAATCAATTTTCAAGCTTCATGAGAGCTGGGTCTTGGTTTGCCTGTCTGAATCCCTAAGCTTTGAACAGTGCCGGGCACATTGTAGATGCTGAGGAAATAATATTTAAGTTAACCAGTGACTTTCCATTGTTCTTGATGGCATTTCCTGCTTTTGTAAAATTTGACTTTTCTTTATATTAGTTAATTATATATGTATTATATATGTGTGTATATGTTTGTGTGTGCACGAATGTGAGTGTGTGCATGTATGAAATCCAGAGGTCAAATTGGGTCCTTACCTGCTCTCTACATTATTATTATTATTATTATTATTATTATTATTATTATTGATTTTTTGAGACAACGTCTAGCCCCAGATAGCCTGGAATTCCACTTGCTTCTGTCCCCTGAGTACTGGTATTAAAAATGTGGGTTATTGTCGGGAGCCATGCCGGGCGTGGTGGTGCACACCTTTAATCCCAGCACTCGGGAGACAGAGGCAGATGGATCTTTGTGAGTTCGAGGCCAGCCTGGTCTACATAGTGAGTTCCAGGACAGCTGGGGCTACAAGGAGACCCTGTCTCA
>NW_008344185.1:1281844-1294460 GCF_000622305.1 Nannospalax galili | reverse complement strand
TTATTTTGATATATCACAGTGAAAGATTTATCGTCCTCTTTTTTTTTTTTTTTTTTTTTCAAAAAAAAAAAAAAAAAAAAAAAAAAAAAAAAGTGTGGGCTATCATGCCTATCTTCTACCTTATTTTTTGAAATAAGATCGCTTACTGAATCTGGAGCTCATTGATTTTGCCAGGCTTCCTGACAAGGCAGCTCTTGGGATCTGCCTGTCTCCACCTCTCAAGTGCTAGCTGGGATTATAGGTGTATGTTATGCTTGTATTTTTATGTGGGTGCTGGGGATCAAAACTCAGATCCTCATGCTTATAATCCCTTTAACACTGAGCCATTTTCCCAACTCTGGCTTTGATTTTTATGTATACATAGGAGGAGAAGGCAGAAACATGGCTTTTCCTTTATAGCAAATGAACTTGCTTAATATGATCACTATTGAATTTTGGTGAGTGTTCCAAAGTCTTATTTTTAGAACTACTGTTAAAGGTATAGTAAGGTCTGGAGAGATAGCTCAGTTGGTGAAGTGCTTGCTATGCAAGCATGAAAAGCTAAGATTGTATCCCTAGCACCCATTAAAAGACCAGGCTATATGGGAATATACCTAACCAAAGACATTAAAGATCTCTACAATGAAAATTTCAAAACTCTAAAGAAAGAGATAGAGGAAGACACTAGGAGATGGAACGACCTCCCATGCTCATGGATTGGTAGAATCAATATTGTGAAAATGACCACCTTACCAAAAGCAATTTGTAGATTCAATGCAATCCCAATCAAAATATCCATGACATTCTTCACAGAGCTTGACAAAATAATCCTAAAATTCATATGGAATCACAAAAGAGCTTGGATAGTCAAAACAATCTTGGGCAAAAAGAACAATGTTGGGGGGATCACCATACCAGATCTCAAATTATATTACAGAGCTATAGTCTTAAACACAGCATGGTACTGGCACAAAAATAGGCAATGTAGATCAATGAAACAAAATAGAAGACCCAAACATAAATTCATATAATTTCAGCCACCTGATATTTGACAAAGGTGCTAAGAACACACAATGGAGGAAAGATAGCATCTTCAACAAATGGTGCTGGCAAAACTGGATCTCCACCTGCAGAAAAATGCAACTTGACCCTCATCTTTCACCCTGTACAAAAGTCATCTCCAAATGGATCAAAGACCTCAATATAAAACCTGAAACTCTGAAACTGCTAGAAGACAACATGGGGAGAATCCTCCAAGATATAGGCATAGGAAAGGACTTTCTAAACCAGACACCAGCTGCTCAGACACTAACATCAACAATCAATACATGGGACCTCATTAAATTACAGTTTCTGCACAGCAAAAGAAACAACTAAGGAAGGGAAGAGGAAACCCACAGAGTGGGAGAAAATCTTCACCAGATACACATCTGACAGAGGATTAATATCCAGAATATACAAAGAACTCAAAAAAAATTCCAAAGAAATAAGAAAATGCGCAACCCAATAAAAAGATGGGAGATAGGCCTGAACAGAGTTCTCAAATTGAAAATTAAATGGCTAAGAAGCACCTTAAAAAGTGCTCAACATCTTTAGTAATTAGAGAAATGCAAATCAAAGTCACTTTAATGTTTCATCTTACCCAGTCAGATTGGCCAAGGTTAAGAGAATGAAAGACTTCAAATACTGGAGAGGGTGTGGAGAAAGAGGAACACTCACTGCTGGTGGGAATGCAAACTCGTGCAACCACTATGGAAAGCAGTGTGGAGAACCCTCAAAAAACTAGAAATGAACCTACCATATGATCCAGTGGAACCACTCCTTGGCATATACCCAAAGCACTCATCCTACTGTAGAGATACGTGTACATCCATGTTTCATGCTGCTCTCTTCACAATAGCTAAGAAATGGAAACAACTTAAATGTCCCTGAACTGACAAATAGTTAATAAAAATGTGGTACATCTACTCAATGGAGTTCTACTCAGCAGTAAGAAAAGATGAAATTATGAAATTTGCAGATAAATGGATGGAGCTAGAGAGTGTTATAATAAGAGAAGTAACACAAATACAGAAAAGCAAGCGATGTATGTTCTCCTTGCTTGTGAACTGTAGCACCAATCTCTTATATTTGACTATATAAATTCTGATGTAACACCAGGAGCCAGGTAAAGGCAAAGGATACATGGAAGTAAAGGAAAAGAAACAACCTGAAAGGGGGATAGTAGAGAACAGATGCTACCTGAGGGAGTAATTGTCAGGGAGGAGAGGAGAGACATGCAAGGGACCATAGTGGCGGGGGGAGTGAGGGAAGTCAGGAAAGGAAAGATGGTAGGAGCTGGGAGGTATTGGGGGGAGGGTGGGAATAATGGGGGCACTGTGACTAGGAAGGGAAGGAGGAGCAAAGCCAGATGGGAGAAAAAAGTGAATCTCGGGGGCTAGGAAACCTAGAGGGAAAAGTGATGTCCTAGAAACCCTATGAGAAATGCACATAGAGTGCCTGAACATTAATGCATATGTATACTTAGGAGCTGCTTGGAAGGGAATGAAGTGCTAGATAGAAGAGACCTCCCTTAGAGTGAGAAACATGCAGTACAGCACTCATCAAAGAAGCTTCTTTTTGCAGCAGATGGAGGCTACTGCAGAATTGGACATCTGTCAGGCATAGAGAACATGCACTTGGGGGATGCCCAGTACTAGGTGACACATCTGCAGTCAAATATCTACAACTAAGGCTCATGGAACATAGCAGAATAAGGGGCAGAGAGAGGGTTAATGTACCCCTCAACTCTCACCAGTGAGGCTTCCATGTACATCAGAGGACGTTATACACAGAAGGCCTCAACTGGCCAAGTTTTGGAGAAAAAGAGACTATAGAGTGTAGGATGGGATTCTTATATGGAACCTCACCCACCCACGGCTCAGGCAGGGACCATTGCAGAAGAGGAGGCAGAAAGACTGTAAGCTGGGGTTGGTTCATGAACGTATGAGGTGAAGGCTTCCAGGCCAATGGAGGCTTGCTCATGTGTGCCTGCGGTAGCGGTGGCATCAAACATGGTACCCATGTCAGCTCAATTAAACAAGGGCCCAAGGAGATGTGAGAAATAGGTTGTGGGTCAGCATTAAACTGAGAACTATTTGAGACTGGTTGCTGCTGGGTGAGGGAGAGTATGACTTACATATGACCACTGGATGGGCTGACTAGACTCCAGTGAACGCATTTACACTGAAGGACATTTGGATACAAACACTTGAATGAATAGGACTCAGCATTTATGCAGAGTGCATAGGGTTTGGGGGGGAGTATAGATGGGGGAGGGTGTCTGGATGTGAGTGGGAAATAGTGTATGAAATTTAAAAAGGTCAATTAAAAAAAGACCAGGCTATAATCCCAGTGCTGGGGAGGTGGAGACAGGAGGATCCTGGAGACGGGCAGGTCCTGGGAACATACTGACCAGCAAGCTTAAATGAATTGGTGAGTTTCAGGTTCAGTGAGAGCCCTCTCTCAAGAAATAAGGTGGATAGCAACTGAACAACTCTGGATCCCACATGTGTGTGCACACACATGCATGTATAAACACCTCTCTCTCTCTCTCTCTCACACACACACACACACACAAAGATGTGATAGAGTGCAATAACTACGTAGAGGTATGATGTAAGGATGTGAGAATTCAGTGTGAAAATGTGGTTGTAAATGAAGCTCTGGTTACGCAATGCTAACTCTTCCACACACATTTTAAGTTTTATTGTCTTAAAACGAAAGAACCCTCAAAACTCAACCGTGGCATGTTTTGGTAGAGGAGTGGGACAAGAGGAATGTTACTTTACATTTTAAAAAATATTTAATGTGTATGAGTATATCACCTACGTGTATGTAAGTGCTCACAGAGGTCAGAAGAAGGTGTCAGATTCCCTGGAACTGGAGTTATGGACAGTTGTTAGCACCATGTGGGTGCTGGGATTTGCACTCTGTTTTTATGTAAGAACAGTCAGTGCTGTAAACCACTGGGCCATCTGTCTAGCCCCCATTACTATATTTTTAACATTTATTTATTTATTTTATGTGTATGGGTGGGAGATACATGTGGAGGTCAGAAGACAATTTGTGGCAGTTGGTTCTCTCCTTCCACCATGATGGTTTCAGGGATTGAAGTCAGGTCATCAAGCTTGGAGATAAATGCCTTTACCTGCTGAGCTATCTCAATGGCCCAAATGTTACTAATTTCGTGTAGCTATTTCGTGCCAGGAAGTTTGTATGTATAATCTTACTGAATTTTTACAGTGATCCTAAGGGTAAGCTTTTCAGTCTCATTTGTTCGGTCCTTTTTCAGTCTCATTTTTAAAATGAGGAAACTGGAGCACACAGGTTGAGTAACCTGCCTAAAGCTGGTAGCTGAGTTCTTGGCAGGGCTGGGATTCAAACCCATGTTTCTTCAGCTCTGGAGAGAAATTCTCTTCATCACATTGGTAGACTTCTACATTCAGAAATGACTCAGAGGCTGGAATGTTCTTTTATATTTGTGATCTTAGCTGATTCAAGTCTTGTCACTTTATGGAATTCTGGCTCTCACTAGCGTGATGGCTACTATCCTGAACTTAGTTGTGTCATTTGTCTAGTGTCCGGGCTCCTCCTAAAAGTGCAGCTGGCAGTACTTTGGAAATGACTGGCCATCCTCTTCTTGGCCCCAAGTTAAGACTTGACTTACTTTTCCAAATACTATTACAATGTAAACAACTAAACAACTTGTGAACATTAGGTCAAGTCAAGAGAAATTTCCTGTTGCTTTGTTTTTGTCTTTTTTTTTTCGGCTGAGCTAATGAATAAAAATAAATACTTATAGCATTAGTAATATGACAACCAAAGTTTTAAAAGCAGCTCACAGGCAACTGTTGGTATTGCACAACATTCTTCATGTTGAGGAACGTTTTCCTACAACTGCCTCCTCCTTCCTTCAGCTTCTGTGGGGCCTGCAGAGGTTCCAGCTGTGTATGGTAAGGCTCTGGTGACTTTCTACAGGGCAGGCTTCAGGCATGGAAGCTGGTGTCTGCACTAAGCAGTGATACAAATCACAATGGAAACGTGACACACATGTCCCTGTAAAGGCAGATGCTGTGACATAGTCACCATGGTGTCCACTGCCCCAAACACACAGAGGTGTTCAAGAAGTGCTTACTAGAAGTAGTGAATTTCACGTTACCTAGGATCCCCTGGACAGAAGGAGTATGGAAACTGTTAGATGAGAGATCCCTACCTGTGTCTGCCTTTCCCACCAGTCCTCTGGGGTGCCACTGAGGACTCTGTTGGATGTTGGAAGCATCTGGGAGTTGAATATGTAGGAATTACAGACACATTGCAAATAAATACCCAGATGTCCTTGGTAACAGCAGAACTCTATGCTTATGAAAAATTTGAAAAGCTTTGGTTCAGAGTAGAGTATAATTCACACTGAGTAAGGAAAATAAGCTCTCCAGAATGTTTTTCCTTGACTTAGGATGCATCTTGCTTGAGGTTGCTGCAGAACTCAATGCACATTATAGCTATTGAGTGCACAGTATGGCTATTCTGAAAAGATGTGCTTGTGCAGATGAGTAATTTCTGTACCTTGAGTCTAAGCCATTGTAACTCCTGCTGAGCTGACATGTTCTACTAGCATCTCAGAACTCCTCCCACTCCAAACCACAGTTAACTTTTGTGTTTTCTGAAGCAGAAATCAAATGCAGTGTGAAGCAATTTTCATCACTGCCAGGTGACATGCAGGGCATACAGAGAGAATATTGATTGCCAGATGCCCGGTACCTGGCTTGTGCTCTGGGGACAGAATGATAGCAGGTGGATGAAAGATCAGCAAAATAACTCTACATCTCGAACAGTCTAGGATTGCACAGAAACTCAATCTGTCCCTGGTTGATACTTAAAGATTCACATCACATTAATCCCCCTGCCACATCTGACTTTCACCCACAAAGTTATAGTTTCAAAAAATGGAATAAATGATGTGCTTTAAAGGAATTTCAAAAACTAAGTGGTATTACCAGTTCAGTAGTGAAAATCATTTAATTTTACTTCTATTTGGAAAAACATCCTACAGATCAGAAAGACTGGTAAATTAATTTCTTATCTTTGCCCTGGGGTTTTCTAATCTGAAAAACAGCTAACATCGTAATACCTAAAGGTAACTGAATACTCGTATCCAAGGCTGGATTTTAGGACCCTGGAGTTGACTACAACGATGTTACTTTTAAAAAAACTCTCTCCTTTGAATTGCCAAAATGACGTATGACATCAAAAATGTCTTTAGAATGGAGATTTTTATAATGTAAATCGAACACTAATGCAAGAAAATAATAAAATGAAGGTCACGGAAGCAGAAGCAATTCTAACAGGAGTAAACATACAAAATAAAGCCTTAAGAAAATAGACTGATTTGTGTTTATTTATTTATTTTTTTTTACAAAATAAGATAGTTAAATTCTTCTAGACTAAATGTTGAACTCCATTAGAGCAGAGCAGAAGTAAAGCTCACGTGAGACATAGTACTTATCAAATATTTGTTGGAAGAATAAAATAACTATTTTCCCAGTCCATGTACGTCACTTGGGCAGGCTATCTATTCCTGGCATTGCTCAAAATGGTTTTGGAAGATATTTTTGGGAATGATCACTAGAGCACTGGTTTTATCAATGCATAGAAGTGCATGAGCTTGTATCAGAGAAATAAACTACATCTTTATTTTACCAGCTTCTCTTAGCAGCAGAGCATCTTCTCAATTGTGAATATTGGGAACAACTTACAGTTGTTAACAGTGTCAATAGCACCTGTGTTTTCACCACACTATAAATCACAGGTACTTTCCTACCACTACAGTGGTCACAGACATCTCAAAATATTTACAAGCATCACTACTTCAAAATTGTAGGAAATGTTGGTCCCAGCAACAAATCTTATTTAATACATTAATCAAAACCTTGTATAAACCAGGACTAGTGGTGTAGGCTTGTAATCCCAGATACTTGAGAGGTTGAAGTAGGAGGATGGTAAGTTCAAGGCCAACTGTGGCTATTCAGTGAAACCTTGTCTAAAAATTTAAAAAAGCAAAAAATGAGGGCTGAGTTGGAGCTTAGTGGTAGAGTGATTGCCTGGAATGTGTAGGCTCAATCCCCAATACCACAAAATAACTAGCTAACTAAAGAAAGCTTATATATTACTATTATAATTCACTCTTTAAAATATTTTGATAACTATACTTTGAAAATATTTTTTATATAATCCTATATATTTTGTTTGGTGTAATTTCAGGTAGTCTTCTGAGAAGAGGTCCACAGTCCTCACCAGAAGACAAAAGGCATCCATGTTGTAAAAGCAGGTAAGGATTCCTGCTCTAGGGTCTACAGGACAGTTTTTTAAAAAGATCTAAGTGATGTAAGAAAGTCGATTTTGGAAATAATTAATGTCACCTAGAGTTGTCTGATAGTAAAATATATAATTGAGGTAGGTAACAGAACAGAAAGGAAAAAGAACTATAATGTAAAAGAACATGAATTCATGACTTTTCTTGAACTAAATTTTTTTCTGTTTCTTTTTTAATATGTATATGTGTGATGTGCATATATATATCATATAGATACAGATAAAAATTACTTGTGTATGTTTATACACCCAAAGTTGTTTTTTCACAGTGTCTCATTATGTAGGCCTGGCTGGCCTTGAACTCAGTGATCTACCTGCCTCTGCCTCTGAGTACCAGAATCAAAGGCGTGCACCACCACTCCCAGCTCACACATAGCTGTTGATATCCACTATGTGTAAATTATTGAGATAGAGTCAAGTAATACAAGGATGAAAGAAACATTGTCCTTAGAAATTTATGGAGAAAGGGGGTTGATGATGGAGGGAAGAGAGGGCTCCTAAGTAGTGGTAACCTTTACTCCACTTTTTAAAGATGCTTAGTTTTAGTACAAAGATCTCGTGCATTTTAAAATGACTTATTATTACCTTCTGTTAACGGTCAAGTGGGAAGACTTCTAGAGTCAGGGACTATTTCTTCCAATTTTGGCTTTTGAGTGTACAATGTTTGGTCAGGGCTATATCTTAGGAATGCAACAAGTGCAATTGGTGCTATGAATCATGTCTAAAACTTCACATCTGGTTTTGCAAGTTGAATTTATTTTCTCAGTGTGCTGTTATAATTGGAGCTTGGATTGTGAGGCTGCTCATAAAAATCTACTAACATAAAAATGTCATAGGATCAACAATGTATCCTAAATATCATGCATAATCATGCTTCTCTGGATAGATCCAGAAAGAGTTCTAACGCTGATGATGCCTACAGTTCACTGTCCCTGTTGATGGGGTGCTTTTCCCATGAAAGCTAAACTGAGATCAGGAGAGGTTAGATTCCAGATGTTCGGCAACTTGTGAGTTCCCTCTCTCTGACATAGACAAGCCTCTCTCGATGTCAATGATTCCCTTGAGGTCTCGATCTGAAGAACAAAGATGAAAAGGACACCTGATGTCTTGCCTTTCCCACAGTGTGATACTCTTTGGTGTGGACAGCGACTAAAGAAGCCGCTTTGCAATCAAATAGAGTAATAATGAAACAGGAAAAGCAAGTAGATCATTGGAACAGAGCAAGGAGTTCAGAAATGAAACCGCAGACTAAAGAAAAATCTTGTGATAAGCTAAAATAAAATATAGCATATTGGAATCAAGTTTCTGGGGGTAGATAGGCACTAAAAAAAAAATAAAAGGAAAAAAAAAAAAAAAAAAAAAAAAAAAAAAACCACCAAAAGAAAAAGCAGCGACAGGAAAGAGCAATCATTCTGATATATTGTATTCACAAATTTTTGAACAAGGAACTCTAGATCTAAAATAAGCAACTGTGAAAATAGATTTAAGACCACAGAGACAAGGGATTAGTATTCATAACATAAGACAAACTCCTATGGAACAACAAGAAAACAAGCACTTCAATAGATCAATGGCCAAAGATGTGGGGGGCAAGCCATGAAAGAAAATACAGAAAGATCATCAAATGCATGAACTATGCAGTCTCATGAAGTAAGGAATACAAATAAACAAGAGGACAATCTGGCAACAGCGGGAGGAGAGGGATTCTTAGCCTACTGAGAGAGCTATAGTTGGTATTTCAGGGGACAACTGGGCAATATGTATTAAACTATAAATGAAAGCTGTTACCCAGAAATTATTTTTCTAGGGAAAGTCTTGCATATGAGACTCAAGGAAACTTGTGCAAGACTGCTCTTTAGATTAGCAATATGGTGATGAAAAAATGGGAGACAATCTGAATTCACAGGGTGTTCTGGACAGCTTCAGTTATCAACTTGACATACCTGATAGAGGGAACCTCAACCAAAGAATTTTCTCCATTGGATTGGCCTGTGGCCATGTCTGTGGGGCATTTTCCTGATTACTGAGTGATGTGGGAGGGTCCAGCATACTGTGGGTGGTATCACCACTGGGCTGGTGGTCCCCGGTTGTGTAAAGAAAGCAGGCTGAGCACAGGTCAGAGGAGCCAGCCAGTAAGGAGCACTTCTCCATGGTCTGAGCTTTAGTGCCTGCCTCCACATTCCTGCCCTGAGTTCCAGTCCTGACTTCCTTCAGTGATGAACTGTAACCTGGGAGATGTAAAATAAATCCTTTACTTCCCAAGCTGGTTTTGGTCAGTGTCTTTATTACAGCAATAGAAAGTAACTAGGACAGGGGGATAGCTAAATGGATCAAGATATTTTCATAGCATGGAATACAAAAGGAATGAGCCAGTATGAACATGGATAGTTGAAAAAACAAACTTGAAGAACAACATGTAGAACGTGATACCTTCTATATAATGTTCCATTGTTTCTATGAATATATGAAGAGATTAAGACTGTGAAATGATTAGCTGGGGACAAAGGTGGTAAGGTGGAAGTAATTAGGGACATTTTAGTATTGCATGTAGTATTTAAACTATCAAATTGCATGTGTGTAAGCCAAAACCAATACCATAGAACTGTTTCATATCACTGAACTCAGACAAGGCAGCCTCTAAAAGCATATTCCATGAGCAGTTTCAGAATGGCTTCAGAAACTGATTTTTTTTTCTTTCCTCCATCTCTGACTTTCTATATCTATGGACCCCCAATCCATGGATTCAACCAAGTGAGGACTGAAAATACTTGGGGAAAATTCTGTATCTGTATTAATCATGTGTGGACTCTTTTCTTATCATTATTCCTTAAACAATGGAGTGTGACAACTGTCTGCATGGTGCCTTACCTAGATGAGATTTAAGATACAGGGAGGATAACATAGATACAGAGTGGCAAACGCTACAGAATTTTATAGAAGGGTCTTGAGCATCTTTAGATTTGGGTATCCTAGGGAGGGCCTGGGATCAAGTCCCCATAAACACTGGGGAATGACTCTATATTAAATCTATGTGTATACATACATATACATACAGTATGAAAAGAAAGCAAATATTAGAAGGTGACTTCAGATGGATGCAGATCCATTGGGACACAGAAGACTGAGAATAAGTGGTGACATTGAATAGGAGATATCATCTTAGAGGCCCCTGCTCTCTAAGCTTAGAATTCAGAAATGCTGGTGTGATAACCAAGAAGATTTTTAAAAAATTTTATTTTATGTGTATGTGTGTATTGCCTGCATGTAGGTAAGCACACCTGTGTTGTACAACCCATGGAGGACAGAAGAGGCTATTGGAGCCCCTGGAACTGGAGTTACAGAGAGTTGTTAGCTGCCATGTGGGTGCTGAGATTCAAACCCGGGTCTTCTGCAAGAACAGTCAGTGTTTTTAACTGCTGAGCCATCTCTCCAACCCCAACCAAGATTTTTTTTTTTTTTCATAGAGGTCACTTAGCAGGAGGAGAACCAGGGATCTTTGAAAGATCTGTGTCCACTTTCACCATTTCCTCCAGTCTCAGGCCTCCTGGGTGGGGGTGAGGGATGGGGAACTATGACTTTGTTGGGTGTGGGAATGACTTTTAAAAATGAACATAATCTGGACTAATCAACCCCAGTAAAACCATGAGTTCTAGTGCCTTGTGACCTGGACACCTAACCTTTATTTCCTGGGAACCTCAATTTGGCACTGCATTCAAAAAGATAATGAATGCTTGAAAATTAACATATCAAAGTGCCGAAAGGCAGCACACCCATCTCCATTGCACAGAGTGAAGATTGGGAAGGTCACATGACCTTGGGTAAGGAGATTTTCTAGAATTAGGGATAAAATGGCCAGATGGCCTGTTAAGATTAAGGTGGAGTCAAATTTGTACTTCCCCAACTGAAGCTGCAGAAATCATTTGAATAAAATCATGGGAGGGGCAGGGCTTGAGGACACAGTTCCTGGGATGGGGTTCCAGCAAAACAGTTCTGTCAGCACAGTTCCAGGAGACAGATGGTTCTAAGAGATCTCTAGGGGAATGAGTGTCCTCTGAGTTCAGGCCCGCTCTTAAAAATTAAACTTAAGAGTTAGGCTATTTGTTCAGGTAATTATGATGTTGACATAATGTGGCAGTTGGGATGATAGCACAGCTTCAAGGTAGCCAGAGTTGCAGATCTGCAAGTGGAATTCGACTTTAGGGTAAAAATGACTGAACCACCAGCTTCCTAAATAAGATACACTTGGTGGGGATGAGGCTACAGCTGAGGTAGAGGAAGTGGTAGCTTACCTAGAGTCTAGACATCTCCAGTCTGCTGACATAACTGTAGCCATTTAAGCCCCTGGCTTCACATGTGGGCACAGAGTGATCAGTGTGCCCGTCTCATCTCTGGTTCTCATTTTTAAAGCAGAAGTCTTCTGGGGGTTGGCTTTAAACCACTGAAGATTTCAGGAGTAAACACAGTGTTTGACCCAAGTCAAGGAGATGTACAACCTCAAACCCAGGTTGCAAGTGGGGCCTTTCTGGTGTGGTCATAATGCTAGTCAGGAGGAAGCCTTTAATGAAAGGCTCAAGACAGATGGGGCAGTGGGGATTCCAGCCAGGGTGGAAGCTATAGGCCAGACCCCCACCCCAGTGTCTATGGCCTGCTGCTGGATTCATCAAAAAGAGTGTGACATCTGTGCATGTGCATTTTTTTGGTATAATTAGACTTTTCTCAGTATTACCAGCCCTTAATGAAGTACAACCAAGCATATATTTATATAGCAATCCCATTAAAACTCAAGTATTTCAATTGGCTTTTGGAAGTGTCTAATAGAAATCAGGCTGGCTACTGAAAATCTATAGTGGACTTTGAAAGACTTGCATAGCTACAACAAGACCTTAAGCTGCTCCTGGGACACTCTGCAGTGTTTGACCTTTGCTCCCTTTCTTAATGAAGTACAACCAAGCATATATTTATATAGCAATCCCATTAAAACTCAAGTATTTCAATTGGCTTTTGGAAGTGTCTAATAGAAATCAGGCTGGCTACTGAAAATCTATAGTGGACTTTGAAAGACTTGCATAGCTACAACAAGACCTTAAGCTGCTCCTGGGACACTCTGCAGTGTTTGACCTTTGCTCCCTTTAGAACTCTGCTTAAGGATGAGGACTGATTTTTTTTTTTTTTTTTTTTTTTTTTATTTCTTTCCCTAGAGAGCCTTTTCCACACACAGAACAAGCTA
>NW_008344185.1:1278988-1281656 GCF_000622305.1 Nannospalax galili | reverse complement strand
TATTTTTTTTTTTTTTTTTTTTTTTTTTGGATACCTTTCCCAAGAGTGCCTTAGCAACATGAAGGAAACAGCAATTGTGATCCCTGGGATTAGTAATGTGGATGCTGGAATTAATAGCCTGGAACTATTCTCTCTGACCTCTTTAACTCAGAGAGAGTACGTCTAGAGCTATCACTTGTCATCTAAGTTTCAGGGACTTGAAAAGACAGTAGAGAGCAATATCTATTTCTCAATGTCCAGAGGGAAATTACAAAATGTCAGCCATATGATTAATACTTAAGTACTTACTGCAGTAAAGCCCTTCCCTAGCAGAAGTGACCCACACCCACTGTGGCCATACATTTTCTGCCTGTGTACCGACAGTGAAGACATAGGCTTCCCTTTCAGGGTAGGAACAAAGATACATGCTCCATTTCCTCCTTTGTGAGAGGAAGCACGCGGGTGTGCAAAAGCCCCCTTTCATCCTCACATGCAGAATGATGGACTGGCTGGGAGGACAGACTCACTTCTGTATCCTGGTGGTTGATTTCACTGAGGTTGGACTGCTGCAGCAGGACTGTGAGGAGCCTGTTGGGAAGAAGAGGAGCGACTCAATAGCATAAACAGTCATGGGCTCTTAGAATCCTTGTAACTCAGTCAGTTGAAGGCCTCCAAATGAAATGAAACCCTTTCCATTTATCTAAGAGAAAGATCTGCAGAAAGACTGCACAAACTCCTCAGGCTCCCAGTCTGTCTTCACCTTCTCTCACCATTTCAGTGTTCCTTGAGGGACAGAGATGAGGCCAGAAAGTGAGCCCTTAGTCTCACCCTACGTCACCTACATGAGTACCCCAAATTACATGTCCTTTATTCATTTCACACAAGCACATACAGTGTTTTCAGATCACTTCATTCTAGGAGGCACTCAGCATTTACACCTCTGTTCATCCTTGGTAAAACAGACAAATATCTGAGCAGGAGGTAACAGGACTCAGCTTGAAACAACAGTCATTGATTCTCAAGTTCACTTTCAAGGTCCCACACTTGATTGGCTTAGGTCAATACTCCCTCCATGAGAATGAGGCAGTTGGCTGCAGTGGTAACAGGGCTGGGCTCTGGAACCAGACTGTCTGGGTTCACATCCTAGCCCTGTCAATGACTAGTTCTGTGCCCTGAGGCAAGTTACTTACTCTCTCTGTGCCCAAGCATCTTGTCTTTGACATGGGAGTAATAAGGTAATATCTCACAGCTCACTGTGAGGACTGAGTTAATGTACATAGGCACCTAGTGTTAGGGTTCCAATTAGCAGCAGCTCCACCCCTCCCCAACAGGGACCTACAGACTTTGGAGCCTGGAAAAGGGAACTTAGCTGATAAGCACCTTGACCTTTGAGGTCAAGAAGAACAAACTCTGCTGAGAAACAGCCTGCATTTCCTCTGACCTCCAAAGCTAAGCAGATTTCCTCTTATCTTAAGAGGGAAAAAGTAAACACTTCCAGACCCTAATCCTACCTGCTTCCCCCTCCCTGATTTCTCCCCCAAACATTCCCCCCTTCCACACCCTAAAGCCCCCAAATATAAAGTCCCAGCTCACAACCCGTGGGCGGACATCTTTCCCTGACATCTCTCCCTTCCCCGAGGGAAAGGTGCTCCGTGCGAAATAAATCTGTATCCCGCTGAGAATTCCATCTGTGCCTCAGTGCCTCATCCATCCGCTCATGTTCTCCACCACCCGCACGCTCTCTCCAACATTCCTACCTATCAGATGGTGCCAAAACCCGGCTCTTACTTCAAGGGACCTCGCACGCAAAACTTTTGGACTCGCTTGTTGTTACTGGCTGCTGCGAACACCACTGATTCTGCATTGAGGTACACTTCCACCCTCTAGCTCTCTCCCCTCTCCCGTTCCTTTCAGCTCTCTCTCCCCTTTCCCCTTCACTACTCTCCACCAGTTCTCTTTTCATCTCCTTTCCAATCAAATTTGGTCACTCCTGGACCTCACTCACGGCCACTGGACAGCACTGGTTTCTGCGACCGTTGAACTGCCCGGGACAGTTACTGTGTCTGTCCACACCCACCTGGGAGTCACACCTGCCTCCCCATCGCACTCAAATCCTTTTCCCTACCTCAGCTCCCTTCCCTTCCTCGCTCCTGCCATCTTTTGCCTTCCCCTAACATCTCATCTTCTCTCTCTCTCTCTCTCTCTCTCTCTCTCTCTCTCTCTCTCCCCCCTCTCTCTCTCCTCTCCCTCCATTCACTGGCTACTCTGAGCTTCCTCTAGGCCTCTCCATTATTCTCCATTCCCGGCCCATCTCGGCCTCTGGGTCCACTACCTTGTTTCCTTCTACTTTGGCTCCTACTGGCTGGTCACGCACCACATTGCAGAACCTCTCCTAACTCGTTTTTATTCGCTCGAAATCACACCGGTGTGTGGGAGGTTCTACCCTGCCTTTGACTACAGGATGCTGTGGTCACTGGCGGGGACACGCACAACTCGTATTCCCCCCCCCAGTGATTGCAGGACGCTGCCCTGGGGTTCGGGAATTTAACTCGAATCAGCAATAGAAAAAAAGGACGCTTTTCTTTTGTTGCCTGATTCTTCTCGTTCTCGTTTTTACATGACCTAAGCCAAACCTTTCTCTTCCTGCTTTCTCTCTCTCTCCCTCTCCCTCTTTCTTTCTTTCTTTCTT
>NW_008344185.1:1274837-1277585 GCF_000622305.1 Nannospalax galili | reverse complement strand
TAGAGCAGCCAGGGACCACATGATCACTTGCCTCCTGACAGGTCTTCAGAGAGCTTCACCCCCCAAGGTAGTTAACTTTGAAAAGCTTAGATTGATTACTCAGGTCTCTGCTGAAACCCCAGCTCAGTTTATGGACAGACTCACTGATGCTCTGGTACCCAGAGTCTGCAGAGGGACAGCTTATGCTTCACCACCACTTTATCTTACAATCAGCTCCAGATATTAGAAGGAAACTTAGGTGCTTAGACAAGGGCCCTGAAACCCCCATGAGAGATCTGTTGGACACGGCATTTAAAGTATTTTATAACCGAGAGGAACAGGAGAAGGCAGACAAGCTTACCCTGTCCAAGCAAAAGTACCAGCTTATGGCTGCAGTCCTAAGGGCTCCTCCCAAGAACACTTCGAACACCAATGGGGCCCAACAACATCTGCCAGGACCCTGCTTCAAGTGCGGAGTGACTGGACATTGGGTAAGACAATGCCCTAACCCACAGCCACCACCCGGACCCTGTCCTTCCTGTGGGCAACAAGGTCACTGGAGAGTTGATTGTCCTTTGCAATGCCACGGAAGGCCACTTACCTCGCAGACCCAGCCTCATTTACAGGGTTCAGTGAACGACCTTCTAGGCCTGGCGGCTGAAGACTGACGGTGCCCTGGCTTCTTGGCCCCTAGTCACTACATGAACTCATGGTGATTGAACAACACACCCCTAAACAATGAGTGGGTCAAAGGAGAAATTAAGAAATAAATAAAAGAAGTCCTGTAATTCAACAAAAAGGACAATACAACACAACACAACCTCTGGGACACTTTAAAAGCAGTCTTAAGTGGGAAGTTTATAGATCTATGTGCTCACATTAAAAAATTAGAAAGAGCTCAAATAAATTCATTAAAAAATTAGAAAGAGCTCAAATAAATGAGCTAACACTGCAATTGAAGACTGGAAAGACAAGAACAAATGAAACAAATGAAAGACAAGAACAAATGAAACCCAAACCCAGCCAAAGAAGAAACAACAAAAATCAGAGCAGAAATTAATGAAATAGAAACAAAGAAAATAATACAAAGAACCAATGAATCTAAGAACTGGTTCTTTGAAAAGCTAAACGAGATAGACAGATCCTCAGCCCAGTTAACCAAAAGAAAGAAAGAGCAAGTCCAAATCAACAAAATCAGAGATGAAAGGGGAAACATCACAACAGACACCCAAAGGATCCAGATGATTATAGGGGAATATTTTAAAAACCTATATGCTACTAAGTTTGAAAATCTAAAAGAAATAGATGGATATCTAAAATCGTGGGAACCACCAAAGTTAAACCAAGAATAGATCAACAGTTTAAACAGACCCATAAGATATGAGAAAATTGAAAAAGTAATACAAAGCCCCCCAACTAAAAAAAGCCCAGGCCCAGATGGATTTACAGCAGAATTCTACCAGACATTTAAAGAAGGCCTCAAACCAATACTACTTAAATTATTCAAAATGATAAAACAGAGGGAGAACTCCCAAATTCCTTCTAGGAAGCCAGCATCACTCTAATACCCAAACTGGGTAAAAACACAACAAAAAGAAAAAACTACAGACCCATATCCTTAATTAACATAGATGCAGAAATTCTCGACAAAATACTTGCAAACTGCATACAGACACACATCAAAAAGATCATTCACAATGGTCAAGTAGGCTTTATTCCAGAGACTCAGGGATGGTTCAATATACACAAGTCAATAAGTCATTAATCATATAAATAGACTCTCAGACAAAAACCACATCATCATCTCAATACATGCAGAAAAGGCCTTTGACAAAATTCAGCATGCATTTATTAAAGCTATCTATAACAAACCCACAGCCAGCATCATTCTAAATGGAGAAAAACTGGAAGCATTCCCATTAAAATCAGGAACCAGACAAGGATGTCCACTATCTCCACTCCTTTTGAACATAGTGCTTGAAGCTTTTGCTAGAGCAATAAGACAGGAGAAGGAAATTAAAGGAATACTAATCAGAAAAGAAGAGGTCAAACTATCTCTTTTTGCAGATATAATATGATACTATACCTAAGAGATCCCAAAAGTTCCACCAGAAAACTCCTAGAACTGATCAACACTTTCAGTATACTGGCCGGTTATAAAAATCCATCTACAAAAATCAGTAGCCTTTCTATATACCAATAGCAAGCAATTGGAGAAAGAATACAGAGAAATGCCCCCACTCACAATTGCTGCAAAAAAAAAAATCTTGGAACAAATCTGACCTAAGACACCAAAGATCTCTACAATGAAAAATTTAAATCATTAAAGAAAGAGATTGAGGAAGACACCAGGAGATGGAAGGACCTCCCATGCTCATGGACTGGAAGAATTAATACTGTGAAAATGACCTTCCTGCCAAATGCAATATATAGATTCAATGCAATCCCAATCAAAATCCCCATGACATATTTCATAGAATTAGAAGGAATGATCCTTAAATTTGTATGGAAGCCTAAAAGACCCAGGATAGCCAAAGCAACCCTGAGCACAAAGAGCAATGCTGGGGGGGGATTACTATACCAGATCTCAAAATATGCTACAGAGCTATAGTCATTAAATAAAAACAGCATGGTACTGGCACAAAAATAGACACATAGATCAATGGAACATCACTGAAGACCCAAACCCGAGTACATGCCATTTCAGCCACCTGATATTTGACAAAGGTGCCAAGAACACACAATGTAGGAAAGACAGTATCTTCAACA
>NW_008344185.1:1271654-1274507 GCF_000622305.1 Nannospalax galili | reverse complement strand
AGAACCAAATATGAGTAAATGCAATTTCAGCCACCTGAAACATCTTAAAAGATGTTCAACATCACTAATAATTAGGAAAATACACATTAAAACCACTTTAAGATTTTACCTTACCCCAGTCAGACTGGCTAAGATCAAGAGAAAAAATGATACCAAATGTTGGAGAGGATGTGGGGAAAGAGGAACGCTCATCCACTGCTGGTGGGGCTGCAAACTTGTTCAACCCCTATGGAAAACAGTGTGGAGAACTCTTAAAAAGACTAAGAATGAATGTACCATATGACCCGGTTATACCACTCCTTGGCATATACCCAAAGGACTATTGTAGAGACACTTGTACAACCATGTTTGTTGCTGCTCTTTTCACAATAGTTAAGAGATGGAAGCAACCTAAATGCCCCTCAACTGATGAGTGGTTAACAAAAATGTGGTTTTTATATTTACACAATGGAGTTCTATTCAGCAGTAAAGAAAGATGAAATAAGAAATTTGCAGGTAAATGGATGAATCTAGAAACTGTGCTACTTAGTAAAGTAACAGAAACTCAAAAAACAAAAAAAACCATGTATGTTCTCCTTCATGTGGATCCTAGCACCAAATCCTTTTAAATTTCATGTCCTTTTAATAAGATGCTGTACAGCATTCTCTACTACATGAAATAACTACCATCTTCAGGACTTCAGCTGTGCCTGATCACTAGACATCATCACAATTGGGCTTGTTGACAGTTGTGTTCATTCATTAAAGGAGGGACACACAGGGTCATCGGACCCTCACTGCCGCATCCAGCCACTCTTCGCAGCCAACTGTATGTAGTTTGGCCCTAATCATTCATATGCACAAAGGATTTGGGGAGGGCTAAAATATACAATCTGGGGAAGGCTAGGAAGAGAAGGCATGACCCATGCTGGGTAAAGGCTTTCCAGTGTGCATACCAACCCCTCAGTTATTTCGGTTAGTAAGCTCAGTAAATTCATTGGTTCCCCAGTAAAACTTCAGTCAAACATTGGCTTGACACTAGAACCTTAAAAAGGAATAAGCATTGCTTAGTATCCCCAGGAAAAGAATTCTCACAACACAGATGAAAAATTTATTGGTTAATGATATTATGTCTCATATATGTCATAATAATTATCTCATAATTATTTTTAAAAAAGAAAAGAAAATGAGAATGTAAAAGATGTTAAAAAGATATGGGAATGGAGATATTTTCCAAAATAGAAAAAATGAGAGACTCTAAGCAATTGATGAAGGTCTGTGTAGGTTTGTTATGATATATAAAGGATGAGACAAAAATAATATACACATAATCTTAAAAATTTCTAAGGTCATAGTTTAGTCAACTAGTTTAAGAAACAAAACATGTATCTGGTCAAGGTTTATCTGAGAATATTTTGTTTTTTACCCAAGCTTTATCTACATAGCACATGGTAATTAAAAGTACCAGACTGGTGGAACTAACCTTATTGGATGTTGAACAGCCATAGTTTGAGGCCTATACTAATGTGGTCAGAGGAAGTTAAAGGACAGTTTTTGCCCCTTGCCCTCCAAGGTCAACTAAGTTCCAAGGGACTATGGAATATCTCTCAAAATGTCCTGTAAATATGGTGAGTCACCTGTCCTCTTGTTCAGGGAGGCCATGGAGACCTGACGAGATGGACTTGAACCAGTGTCCACTCTACAAAGAGGAGGGTCAACTCAGAGGAAACATCTCATCCATGCTTCCAAGTGAAGCCAGATGTGGTCGAGCAGGATCTTTGACTTATCTTCACATAGATGGAACTGGTAAAAGAAAGGAGCCAGAGGCTCCTCCCAAACCCATGTGACCCCTGAGGAAGAGATCCTCAGATGACCTTAAGTGTAAACAATTTATTTGGGCCAACTGTATGGTCTTAAACACCCAAAAGGAAAGTATAACCAAAGAGTAAAATCATCAGTATATTTCTTTCAGAGTTCAAGGGATTATACTTCCCAGACATTAGTCTTAAGCCCACATGAAAAGTTATTTAGCCCATTATTTCTCATTGATGATTTTGTTCTCATTGATGATCAGAAAGTGCTGCTCAGATGTAAGACTTCAAATCTTGGTCTTCAATACTGTAGTGCCCACCTGTAGCTAAGGTAGCTAAGCGAGACAACCCACTATTTTCTAAAATGATGGATAAATTTGTTTTCTCCCCTTATCTAGAAGCCTTTGAGAGGGAGCTAACACTGATTCTAACCACTCCAACAGCTATCAAAATACCTGAAAGCAAATCCTGAATCCATTACTCTCCAGCCTTGGCAGACAAAAGAAAAATGAGGATGAACACAATAGAGGGATTCTTTTGGAAGCTCTCATCAAGAAATCCCAATGGGGGGCTAGAGAGATGGCTCCATGGTTAAAAACACTGGTTGTTCTTGCAGAAGACCTGGGTTTGAATCCCAGCACCCACATGGCAGCTAACAACTCTCTGTAACTTCAATCCCAGGGGATCCGACTGCCTCTTCTGACCTCTGTGGGCATTGCATGACATGGGTGCACTTACCTACATGAGGCAATACTCGCATACACATAAAATAAAAATAAATAAAATTTTAAAAAGTTAAAAAAAATCCCAGTAGACTGTGATATGAACATTTGAAATTTGCCCTGTTCTGACATTTTTCTGGTTCTCCATCTAGAGCTTGTAATGCCAACTACTCTTACCTAAATACATCTCTTTCACATTCCCTATTCACCAGTCAAGGACTTTCTTTTCTCCCTACAGATAAGAGTTACACTATTTGGGAGTCTTTTAGATAAACCCACTGAAGGGGTACCCCAATTGCCTCACCCTGCGTCCCTGTTCAGCATGGAAGAAGCCAGAGCGG
>NW_008344185.1:1269306-1271538 GCF_000622305.1 Nannospalax galili | reverse complement strand
AAGTACCCAGTTTTTTGGCTAAAAGTCAAAATGTCCTTGGGCCTCTTAGCACAATACTCTATTCCAAAGGCCAAAAATGACAAAAGTATTTGGGACTGCTTATCTAATCCCTAAAAGATTTTAGGGTTACCTCTTCAGAGGGGTAATGTTAGAGTAGCAAAAAGCCCCATTTTAAAAAAGGAAAGAAAGAAGGAAAGGAAGAAAGAAAGAGTACACGAAGTTGTCAGAAAAAAGTGATGGGGAGATATGGAGAGAGTGGGCATGGATTTGATCAAAACACCTTATATGCATGTATGAAATTCTCAATAATTTCTTTTAAAAGTTAAAATATGTGTGTGTGTGTGTGTGTGTGTGTGTGTGTGTGTGTGTAGCTGGACTGTACTGAGAGTTTCAAAATCCACAGATCTTGGAAAAGCCCAGTTCCTACAGTTAAAAAGAACCTGTTCATGAGATTCTGGTGAACGGTCATGTTTAGAAGCTATTGACAAGGTGTTGGTGATGGTCAAGGAACCCCTATCAGAGCATGGAAAATAGTGTGTAGGTGGGCAGAGAAAGAGGTCCGAAGAATTATTTGAAAAGTTCTATTTTGCGATCCAGTTCTCTTTTCTCCCTGTGTGTTGTACGCATGTTCATTTGTGTGTACATGTGGGGCATTCAGAGTGGACATCAGGTATCTTCCTCAGTTGCTCTTCAGCTTATTTTCATGACAGTGTCTCTGTGCTGAGTATTTATTGTCAACTTGATACAAACTAGAGACACCTAGGGAAAAGGAACAATTGGGGCATTTCCTCCATCCAGTTGACCTGTGACCATATCAGTGAGGTATTTGCTTAATTGACAACTGATGTAGGAGGGCCCAGCTCACTGTTGGTGGTAGCTTCCCTAGGCAGGTGGGCCTGGGCTGTATAAGAAAGGTAACTGTCAGCCGAATACACATGGCTGGAGAGGACATAGATCCTAGAGAAAACCCTATCTCTGTCATATCTCTAGACGAATGAAATTTCCTACCATATGCTAAATATGGATCCTTATATTCACAGACAAGCACACTGTACACCACTCATCAAAGACGTTTCTTTTTGCAGCAGATGGCGGCTACTGCAGAATTCCACAAATGGTCAGACACAGTGACTATACATCTGAGAGATGCCCAGTCCTAGGTGAATTATCTGTAGTGGAAACTCTACACCTAAGGCTTTGGGAACATAGTGGATCAAGGGGTAGAGTGAAAACTAATGCACCCCTCACCTCTCACCAGTGAAGCGTCCATATACAGTAGAGTGTGATGCACACAGAATGCCACGACTGGCCAAGTTTTAAAGAATAAGAGACTGACCCTATCCTCAGGCCTCTCGGGGTGGGTCCATCGCCGAGCCTTCCGCGCATTGACTCCCCCGGCCTCATTCGCCCTTCCATCTCCGCCGCTGTTCTCTGGTCCTGGTTTGGGCCCTGCGCCATTCCTGGTCTTGGGTCCCCAGACACCTGGGGAACTGGTGCTGCTTCCTGATCATTTTCGACCAGGCCAGCTTGGTGCCTTCCTTGGGCCCCAGGAGCACTGCTTCCCCGGGACCTGGCCCCGCCCTCACCTCTCCCTACTTCCCGGACCTGCACCACTGGCTAACTCTCCTGGCCTGCTCTCCTGACCTCAGGCCTCTCTGGGGGTAAGTCTACCGTGCAGTCCTCCTCGCCTTGACTCCGCCAGCTGCGCTCACCCTTCCATCTCCCCCACTGTTCTCTACTCCAAGCTTGGGCCCTGTGCCATTCCTAGTCTTGGGGCCCCAGACACCTGGGGAGTCAGTGCTGCTTCCTGACCCTTTTCACCCGGACCGGCTTGGTGCCTTCCTTGGACCCCAGGAGCATTGCCTCTGGACCCGGCCCCGCCCTCACTTCTCTCTGCTTCACCCGCCAGCCTCTTTCTTGGGCTGACAGCCTCTTTCTGGGGCTCCGAGGCTTACCTTTACTCTCCCTGATCCTTTGCATCCAGTACAACCCAGCTACTAAATCCACTCCCTGGGAAATCTTGGGGCTTATTCCCACCCCATCAGCCTTTGCATCACTGCATGGCATGGCCACGGCCAGGATCTCAGGTCAGTCCAACACCCAAGATCCTGAGGCCAAAATCATTCTTAGAAGATTCCAGACCTAAGGAGAAAGTCTGAAAACTGCTGATCCACATTGGAGTTGGGCCACCGCGGAACTCCTGAAGACAAAATCAATCCGGCCTTGACAATA
>NW_008344185.1:1256889-1264036 GCF_000622305.1 Nannospalax galili | reverse complement strand
AATTTTGAAAGAGATGTATCTTAGCTCTGGAAAAATGTTATTGAATAGGTTAATGCTGTTGTAATGAAATGCTTCTTTTAATTAAAAAAAAAAAAAAGAATAAGAGACTATAGAGTGTGTGTCTCTAGATAGGACTCCTATATTAAACCTCACCCACCCACGATTCAGGGACCAGTGCAGAAGATGGGGAGGAAAGTTTGTAAGCGACAGGGCTGGTTCATGAACACAGGGAAGCAGAGGCTTTCAGGCCACTGGAAGCTTGCACATGTGAACTTAGGTCAATGGTGATGTCGAGCACAGAACCCATGCCAACTCAATCAGATAAGGGCCCAGAGTAGAGCCAGAAAAATGGGTGCTGGGCCAGCCCTAGACTGAGAACTATTGAAGACTGATTACTACTGGGTGAGGGAGAGTAGACCTTACTTATGATCTCTAGATAGGCTGGCTAGACTCCAGTGGATGAATTTGCACTGAGGGACATCTGGGTACAAATGCTTGACTAGGTAAGACTTAGCATGTATGGCAGAATATATGAGGTCTGGTGGGGGATTAGGGGCGCACAGATGGGGGAGGGGCTCTAAATTTGATTAAGACCTGTTGTATGAAATGTACAAAGCTCAATAAATGAAAAAAAAGGTAACTGAGCAAGTGGGGGAAGCAAGCCAATAACCAACCAGCACTCCTTCATGGTCTCTGCTTCAGCACCTGCCTCCAGGGTCCTGCTTTTTTTTTTTTTTTTGAGTTTTTTTTTTTTTTTTTTTTTTTGGTCTTTTTGAGTCAGGGTTTCCCTGTAGCCACAGCTGGCCTGGATTCACTGTAGATACCAGGCAGGCCTTGAACTCACAGAGATCCGAGATCTCCGGCCTCTGTCTCCCAAGTGCTAGGATTAAAGGTATGTGCCACCACACCGGCCCTGCCTCAGGTTTCTACACTTAACTTCTCTCAATGTTAGCTTGTGACTTAGGAGTTGTAAGCTGAAATAAACCCTTTACATCCCAAGTTGCTTTTAACCAGTGTTTTATCACAGCAACAGAACGAAAACCAAGCCAGTCTCTAATGAACTTGGAGCTTACTGATTGGTTAGGATGGCTGGCCAGTGAGGCCCAGGGTTCTTCCTGTCCTGACCCTCCCGTCAAGTGCTGGGATTATAGACTCAAGTTGCCCTGATTTTAATTAGGTGCTGGAAATAAACTCTGGTCTTCATTCTTGCATGGCAAGTGCTTTACCAATGGAACCATCTCCCCAACCCCTCAATCTTATTTTCATTGTGCCCCAGTTTAGATGAGTATTAAAATATTAAATGGCTACTAACAACAAAAAAAGAATGATGGATTGATCATATTTCCTTAGTAACAGCTGTGATGCAAGAAGAGCTTGAATAGGGAGGTGAGTCTGCTTATTTGCTGTGGGTGTGAAGTGGCTTTCGGGGAGCCAGGCCACTGATGGGGATTCATTCTGGCCTCACTGCTGTGTGACTTTGCAAAATGTCTGTACCTTTCTGTGCCTAACAGTAGTGGCGTAGAGGATTGAATGCTACAGAAAGTGGAGAGTTCCTGGCACAGAAATTTAAAAGGAATGGGCTAAGAATGACTACAAATATGTCTGTTTCATGCTTTTTGAATTCTAGACTCAGCCCTCTGACTGGTAGGAAGCCACTATAAGCATAATTGAATTTAGTTGGCACTGTTTTCGTTCTGTAATTGTTTCACTACTGGGTACGTTTTCCTTTGTGAATGGAGGCTGAGCTTAACTGGTGACTGTGCTTCTTTTCTGTGTCTCTCTTGTGGCCACTTTTAATCTCAAGGGACCCTTTGGTCAGCAGTGAATAGGAAAGTAGGAGGGAAGGCAGATGAGCTGAGGTCAGTGTGACTCTCCTCAGCTAGCTCCAGGTGGAATGAGCTCCACTGAACCCAAACAGGTTCTCCCCTGGGGCTCTAGTGGAGAGATACTGCTCCAAAGGAAGGGAGTCCCTGGGAAGTTTGGAATCGGGGTAGACAGAGCAAGGCCCTGTCATATCCCATGGGCTCCAGGGCTGTGAGACAAATCCTGCACCTGAATGTTTCTCTCTTTGCCTCTCAAATCCCTTCTCTGCTCTGCAATGCCCTGTTCTGAGGCTGAACTTTGAGGATGACATCAACTAGTCCTCCTGTCCTCTGACTTCCTGTTGTTGAGTTAGTGGGAACACCTCAGGGAGGAGGGATAAAGCCAAAAGCCAGCTTTCTTTCTGGCACTGATTCCTTGTCCCCTTTGGCCCAACAGAAGGTAACATTTTTCTGCTCTTTTGGAGAAGGTAGATTTGGTTTTGTTTTAGACAGGATCTTGCTATGTACCCCAGGCTGACTCTGAACTCCCAGGTAGCATAGGTTGGCATCAAAGCTATGATTCTCTTGCCTCAGCCTGGGTGACAGACACATACCACTGTTCCAGGTGGATAGGGAGTTACAGTATCATCTCTTGCCAGTTACACAGCCTTTTGCTGGTTTTTCCTCAGTTGTCACCTTCTGAAATCCCTTGCCTTCTGTGTCTGATGGACACCAGTCTATGCTGCCTGACTCTGATTTGCCTGGCTCTTCCTTGCTGTTCTGTGGTGTGGAGGTATCTGTAAGAGAATCACTCCCATCTGCCTCAGTTCACTACCATTTGTAGGTCTTGTTCTTCCAAAGCTCCCATGTACTATGGTGGCCAGAGATATTTCTTCCAGGATCCACACAGGGATCAGTTCAAACTGCCCTCAGATCTCCAAGCAATAGCTTCAAGGCTATGACATCCCAGGAACCAAGACAGCAGACCTGGGTTCTCCACAGGCACATTTCTTCACCTGGGGCCGTGGTTGTAATAGAACACAGAGGACTGCAGTTAGAAAGCTCTGCTCCATACCAACTAGCCAGGGACCTTGAACAAGTCATTCTCTGGACCTCATTTTCTTGTCTATAAAATGGAGGCCATACCTTCTAATTCTTGAAGAGTTACTACAACTTTGAAGCAAATCAATACTTACAAAGTACTTAGAATGACTTTTATTGTGCCTACCCTCCAACTGCTATGTAAGACTTCATTTTCTTGCTTAGTCTTTTCTGGGTCTTCCCAGAAAGGTGGTTTGGATGGCAGATGGGATCAGCTAGATACTTCCTAGGAGCAGTTTATTTCTGTAATCTTTTGTTTTGTTGACCCCTCAGGATCCCAGCTGCATAGCTCAGGGTTCCCCAAACCAACATCTCCCCTTCCTGCTCCTGAGGCTATCAGCATCAGATTAGAGCACTAGTGACTTGAGAATAGGATGCCAAGGAAGTGAGTCAGGAAAGCCTCTGGCTGTAGCCAAGAATGATGAAAAGATGCAGAGCTGCTGGCACTCTGATGGGGTGGGGGTCAGAAAAATCTGCCAGTTGCCATGGAGATTATGAAAAAGGCCTTTGGAGAGCCCCGTGGCTGCTTTCAGAAGAAATTACCACTGGCCGTTCAGCATTAGAATGTACAGTGCTATACAAACACAAGTCTGTCCCTTGAGGCTTTGTCTTAATGATCATGCCCCCTTTTTCACATGGACACCTTCCTTGAGTCCCAGCCAAGGGTGCACAAAAAGCTCAGGGGAGCTGAAAGGGAGCAGAGTTCTCAAAGCAGACAAGGGGACTTGTGAGATGAAGCCTGGGCTCCTTTGCTTTTGTCAGGTCCCTGTCTGAATTGCCCCTGCTCCCACCCTGGCGGCCCTGGGCCTTAGCTGGGGAGAGAGATCAGAAAAACCAGAATCCCTTTTTAGGTGAAGGGCAAAACACGTTCCTTCTGGACTTGTTTATAAGCAGCTTTCATTTGAGGCTTCCCTCTTAGCCTGCGGTGAGCACCATGTGGGAGGAGCTTGCCTGTTTGGAGACCTAAGGGTCAGCAGATTTCTAAGCCAGTATAAACAGCTTGTCATAAGGCCACCAGGTGGCTGTTCATTTTGCTTACTAATAGGAAGAAAATACAGAGAGACCTGCACCCACAAAAGCGTCAAAGGGAGTTTGGGGGGAACTAGATGCTTAATGTTGGTTAGGTTCTCAAGTCCAAAAGTTGTCTGTTTCCGAGTCAATAGAAAGGGGACTGTGTTCATATCCCAGCACCCTTTCCACATCGCTGGAGTGTGCGACTGTGTACACAGAGCTGTATATTTGCACATAGTCTTTGCACATCTGTGTATGCCAAGCTAAAGGCCAAGGGAACAACTGGTGGGGTGGTAGTAAGAGGGTGCCATTCTTTAATGCTGACCTGTGGAATTCATTTCTGTCTTTATTGCTGCCTAGCTTCCACCATCATCATTAATACTACACTCAACATCATCATTAATGCTTTCTGAACACAGTGTACTAGGCACCATGTTCTGTAATTTCTATATATTTTTGTCAATTTCTGCCCATTTTCTTAAAAGGGTAGTACTGCATTCTAGAAAAGAAAGTTATCTGAACCTTGTCATATTAACTTGTCCAAGACAAAGCAGTTGGTTAAGATTCAAGTTCAGTCTGACTCCTGGCCAGTCTTGACCTCATCAAGGATTTTAGGTGGTTTTTGGTTGCATGATGAAGACAAGGTAAATGAAGGACCTAGCCAAAGAGGAAATAAGAGTAGAAGGAAGTTATGACCAGTAGTCCAGCCTGTATGCCAGATATGTGATTCAAATTGGGTTTTGAATTTTATACAGTGAGAAACAAGATCATAAACAACAGTGTTCACATTTAAAAAAAAACACAAAACACACAAACTGATTTCTCTGGGGAAGCACATCAATTCCTCCCTTAGTAGAAATTTTTCCTGTGGTTTCTTATATAGAATTTTTAAAGATGTTGTAATGAATAAAATATGCCCTAATCATGAACCAGGAAGTTTTGTAAGGCTGTTTCTCATAAGGCCTCACAACATGGGCCAAAGGTTTATTGATAAAATATGACCACTGGAATAAATTCTGCAAGGTCCACAATAGCGGGTCCCAGGGCCACAGCAGATCCACTGGGCAGGTTGTCTTCATCTATTTAGCTGGCAGATAATTAGCTTCCATTGCCCCAGTTTCCTCATCTATAACATGAGGATAAAATTATTACCTACCTACTGCATTGATGAACAGCAAAGATTAAATGGGGAAGCGCTTGGAAAACACTGGGAGTTTTGCTTAGGGCATGCTTATAACCACCACCACCACCACCACCATCATCATCATCCTCATAGTAAGTAAATACAGTTGTAAGTACTTTTCCAGGCTGATTAAGGCTATATCTACTTACAGGCTGATGAGATGGCTGAATAGGTAAAAGTGCTTCCTGCAACCAAGCCCGATGACCTAATTTTGATCCCTGGAACCCACATAGGGGAAGGAGAGAACTGACTTCTGCAAGTTGTCCTCTGACTTCTACACCTGTGCATGATGTGCATGCATCTGCACACATACACACAAAATAAACAAATAAGAAAATAAGTGTTTTTAAAAAAGGTTGGCTCCATTTAGGAAACTAGGTTCACATACCTAATCAAAGAGAGTCTTTGTCATTCCCATATGGTCACATTAGGAAGTACCTACGAAACCGGACCAGATCTCCTTTTCTCAGAGAACAATGCTGATAGATGGGTGGTTATAGCCCAGCTCCATGACAGAGCATGACTTGGTTATTTCTCCTTCACATACTCAGTGCGGCTTTCGGCCACAGCCGTACGTTTTCTCAATAAAATGACCACAAAATGCCTAATTTTTAGTAATGTAATACATAAAGAATCCTTTAAGGAAAGCTGTTTTCCAAAGGCTCTGCATGTAATTAAATGAGTATATAAATATATATGTATATATAAATGTATATGTGTATATATATATATATATATATTTAACCCAATTTTGAGAAACATTCACTATAAATAATTTTGGTTTCAGAACAGTTCATCACAGTTTTAGGGTTTATTAGTGGAAGAAGCTAGAATCACAAATAAGCAGGATATTTACCAGAAAGAACCAATCTTCCAATTCCAACAATAAAACTGTGTCACTGGCTCATAGAACGATGTTTAATTTTCTGGCTTCAACTCATCAGAGGGTCGTGGCTGGGTCATTTAGGTATAACTTCCAGAGAAGAGAAAGCTGCAGCACTTTGCTGTCATAGTTACATCAATACAGTGTATATCCTAGAGAGTCCAGGGACATTGCTAGACATCATAATAAGTCCACAAAAGAGGCATGCACTTGGATGGGTTTTCAATCTATTATCACAGTGATTTCAGAGCATGAGCTTACTTAACTAATTGTCCTTGAATAGAATTTTACTTATAAGGCTTAATTCCTCCCTCAAATATACAGGCAGAGACAGGATTTCATAGAAATCCAAGCCCCCAGTTCTTGGACTACAGTCACCAATTGAAGGTGGCCTCATGGCCTACAGATTGTATTTACTGAAGTTCATTCTATTCAGGTGTTCAAATGACTAGCCCCTATTAGTGGAATGAAAACAGAAGTGAATGGTTATATTTGCAAGCTGAGGCGTCACAGGAATGCACGAGGCATCTCTCTACTCCTCTTCCCCACCAGCAGCCTAAGTGAGGGACTTTTTGTGATCCTCGAGAATGATGGAGCCATAGATGAGAGAAACTTGGGTCCCTGAACCACTAAGAGAAGGGGAGCCATCCACCATCCAGGAGCACCTACATCAATTGGACTGTGACATGTCTAAGAAGTAAAATTTTATTGTGCTAAACAATGAGATTTTGGGTTTTATTTGCTACAATAGCTAAAATTAGCATAGCTTAAATAGGCTTTTATCTTTCAGAATCAGTAGATTTTAAAATTACTCAAGTGAGGCAGATGATAAAAGCAGTTAAGTACAATAAATTAAGGCAAAATAGTTTTTTGTTTTGTTTTGTTTTTGAAACAGGGTCTTACTATGTAGCCCCAGCTGGCCTGGAACTTGCTATGTAGACCATCCCAGATCTCACAGAGATCTGCTTATCTCTGCCTCCTGAGTCCTGGGATTAAAGGCCTGTGCCACCATACCTGGTAGCAAGAACATTTTTCTTAACTTTAAAAAAAAATTATTGAGAATTTCATACATGCATATAAGGTGTTTTGATCAAATCTACACCCACTCCCTCCCCTCCAACTCCTATATCTCCCCACCATTTTTTCCTGAACAACTTCATCTTTCTT
>NW_008344185.1:1245121-1256796 GCF_000622305.1 Nannospalax galili | reverse complement strand
TCCCTCCCTCCCTCCTTCCTTCCTTCCTTCCTTCCTTCCTTCCTTCCTTCCTTCCTTCCTTCCTTTCTCTCTTTCTTTTAGTGGGACTTTTTGCTACTCTAACATTAGAACAATTTTTAAAGGTATGTTTTTAAACTTATTTTCTGAAGACCATGCTTGAAGAAATAATATACTTTCATAACTAGTATTATAAATATTTGTGAAAGTTGTCTTAAAAAGGCTTTTTTCCTTTCCTTTCCTCTCCTTTCCCTTTATTATTCATGAAAAGGGAGTCATCTCCTTACCTCTAACGTTTATTGATTGTTAGTGGTCCGGGTTTGCCGTTTCATCTCTAAATTTCCTTACTTTATTGGGTTTTTGGTAGGTTCTAGTTTTCTGGCTATAGCCCAAGATAACAAGTGGCAAACCCAAGAATAGTCCTAGAATTTCCCAAGCCTTTTACTTTCTATAAAAGTAATTGAGATGAAGAAATCTTGTTATCCCTCCTACCAGGATGATTATGGCCTTGTCTCCTAACAACCTCAATGCCCCCTCCCCCTGGCCCTGGATGTGGAGGGAGATGCGCACAACATATAATTTTTGTGCTGCTGGCCAGGGCCTGGGACTTCAGATGCTAAATTCCCATCAGAGGCATGTTCTGCACAACAGAGAAGGAAAAGCTGAGCCAGCAACATATTACCACTTGTAGAAGGAAATGCTATTATCAGCTGTGGAGATTTTCAAAAGGATAGAGACACAGAGGAATGAGGAAATTCCCTTGGACTGAGAAAATGTTTTTCCTTGGTTTCTCAATTATCTTATGCAAATTAACCTTCTCAAGAGTTCACTTTTTTTGGAGTAAATTTCTTCACATGAATTCCACTTGTGTACCCTCTTGGTTTTCTTTCCAATCCCCTGTAATTCTTTATCAGGCTCCTGTACTGCCTCCTAATTCATAGACCAGGGCTGGACATCCCATTTAGACATTAACCTTTCTGATCAGTCATAGCTATTTTAACTTGTTTGATTTTCTGCAAAGCATTTGCCATTGTTGGCAAGTATCTCCTTCCTCTGTTTACTAGTGTGCTACTTGGCACCTCTACTGTATCAGCTCTGGGATGTCAGAGACTCTGTCTTGCTTACTGTGGCAGAGTCAGAGACTAGAACCTTGATTGGTCCATCATAAAGACTATAGCTATTGAGTTAATAATTGACTATTAAAGTGAATGTATTTATAGATTTCAATGATGAAAAATAGCTTTTCTTCTTATATGAAAGACTATGAGGGAAAAGATTTTCATCGCAGTAAGAAGGAAGTAAGATTAGGGTTTAAGATTATCCTAGGGCATTTTTTTGTGCAAAATGGAAAATGTATATGTTTTGTTTTCATCAACCTCAGAGGGATGGATCAAATGTCTTATGCAAGCTGGATCCTTTCCAACTAGTGCGTTATGTGAACTTGGCTGTTTACCTCACATCAGGGTCCGCAGTGGCAGCATGCAGTGGCAGACGGCCATTTTTATCTGGGATGTTGTGCTTGGCACCGTTTCTGAGCAGACTCACACAGCCTTCAAGCCAACCCTGAAATGCAGAAGTGACCACATCATTATATAACACAAACTCATATAACACAGGCCAACAAGCTTTCTATATTGTTTTACTCCTTTGGTCTGGCTAAAAGCATGTTTTTATTTGAGTTGAAATCATTAAGGACCACAGTTCTAAATCAGGTACCTCAACAGAGAGCTGGAGTTCTTAAGGTTCAATTTCCCAGGTTTTCTGTAGGATATTTACCCTGTCAGATGCAGATTGATGGTAGACTCACTTGCCTTTCCCTTCCTTTTCTAGGACTACTCAACTAGGATTCAACTGATACACTTAAAATTCCCCATTTCCCACATGCCAAAGCATGTAACAGTGAGTGGTTGACCAGCCCTGGCCTCTCAGTCAGTGTTTGGCTTAACTCCAAATCATACTCATTATTGTCTGACTTGGGTGACAAAGTTCAATTCTTTTTTTTTTTTTTTGGTCTTTTTGAGACAGGGTCTCTTTGTAGCCCCCAGCTCTGACTGGCCTGGAACTAGCTATGTAGACCAGGCTGGGCTTGAACTCACAGAGATCCACCTTCCTCTGCCTCCTGAGTGCTAGGACTAAAACTATGTCCCACCATGCCCAGTTTGACAAAGTTCAGTTCTAAAAACTGGATTCCTGTGCCATTTCTGAGTCCTAGCCTGGATTCTCACCTTGTTTCCTATGTCTGATATATAGGCCTTGGTTCTTTATTAGTCCATGTTCTTTTTCTAATAACCTGAAGGATAGCATCTTATTTACTTGAGTCAGCCTCCTCCCAGGGCCTAGATATGTAACCTGAATACCACTTCAATAGCTGAGACTCTAATGCTAACAGCCTGAATCCCTAATATGTAGGTATCACTAGCGAGTTTCAAGGGATACCCATTGCAATGGTTTGCTCACCTATGAAGCTGAAGCTTGTGAACACCCTGTTGACTAATTGTTTCAATTGACACTTGATACCATCACTTGTTGGCCAACACTTCTAACTGGGTCATTTTTCCTGCTCATGTTAAAGGATCGGAATAATCTGACGCTAGCCTGCCCCAGATTTATACTTCTTTATTAATTTATACTTTTTTTTCTCTTTTTGAGACAGGGTCTACCTGTAGCCCCAGCTGGCTTGGAACTCACTATGTAGACCAGGCTGGCCTTGAACTCACAGAGATCCGCCTGTCTCTGCCTCCTGAGTGCTGGGACTAAAGGCGTGCGCCACCACGCCTGGCCAATTTATACTTTTTTAACTGACCTAACTTTTTTGATAATCTAGTTAGGTTCACATGCTAAGGAGATCTACATTTATCTAGAACTCCTGGGTTACTCACCTAGTTATAAGTAAACTGTCAGGCACATTCAGGATGAAACACCTGAAATTCTTACGCACCACTTCCTGGCCTCAGTACAAGCTAGATAACTCTGTTTGGCCAGACACTGGAACCTTAAACTTCAATATTTTGAGAGATTTAGAAAATTTCTGCCATCGTAAAGGCAAACCGTCCAAATTACCATACGTCCAAGCTTCCTTTGATCTCGGTGCTAATCCCTCCCTCTGGGTCCCATGTTCTTCCCATCAGGTTCTTCTGGCTAAGTCAGTTTTACAGGATCCCCACCCACCAGGGGCCTCCCCCCACTCCACTTTAGCTTTTGATCCTACCATAGCCAATGAACTGCCTCCGATTAGGACCCATCCCCAACCTCCTCCTGCTCCCCAGCCTGAGGCACAGCCAAGTCCTCCCCATGCTCTCCCCTTGCTATACTCTCCCTTGCCTCCCATTCCAGGGCCCAACCCAACTCTCCTTTCTCCAACTTGAATAAACTCCCTCTCTACGCCATGATCTTCCCCTTCTCCAGTGCCGCTCTAAATCCATCACCCACTCTCCTTCCACTAACTCTCCTCTACTTGAGGAAATCCAAAACCTTAAATGCCTCCTTACCAAATATTCCCTAGTCTCCCCTATTCTGTCTTCTAGCTCAAATAATCCATTTATCCCTCCTGTATCTAACTTCTACTTTGATTCCAGACCCTGTCTCCGGTACCTCTGCCCCTCTGTCCTCTCATGGACAGGAGACCCCCTCCCATCTCTCCCACTCCAACAGTTATAAAGTCTAAACAGGGTTATAGCACAGTTTTCCTTAATTGATTATGCTGGAGGTTGTAAACATCAATTCGATAATGTTTAACTATGTACCAATTGCTTTTTTCCACCTAAAGCAAGGTTTTGGTAGACCACTCTCTAAACTACATAAGGTAAAAGATTTACCTAGAAACTTATAAAACACAATATGTACATGGGTAATATTATTATCTTATGTATATAATTTAGATTCCATGTTCTTTTAATAAGACGATGCTACATCTTATGAGTCAAACAACTGCCATCTTCATGACTTCAGCTGTGTCCACTAACAAAAAATCATCACAATTGGACTTGTTGACTTAAGTATCTAATTAAAAGAGGAGGGGTAAACAGGGTCATTGGACCCTCACCTGAGTATCCAGCTGCTCTTCCCAGCCAGCTGTATGTAATTTGGCCATAATCACATGGTCTCCTGAGTTTGGGGAGGACTAAAGTACATTATCTGAAAAAGGCTAGGAAGAAAAGGCTTGATCCATGCTGGGTTAAGGCTTTCCAATGTAAATACTCTCAGGTCACTCATATACCTCAGCAACCCCTCAGTCATCTCTGTAAGCTCAGTAAATTCATTGGTTCCCCAGAAAAACTTTAATGTAATCAAACATTAGTTTGATACTACAACCTAAAAAGGGGAAAAAACAAACTTAGTATCCCCAGGAAAAGAATTCTTACAACAGATGAAAAATTTGTTTGTTAATGTTATTGTCTCATGGTTATTAAAAAAAGAAAACAGAAAACAGGAGGATGTTGGAAGGATATGAGAATGGAGCTATTTTTAAAGAAGGATTTATGTATGAAAATTATGATGGCTGGATATTTCTAGAATTGACAGAGAAATGAGAGAGCTGGGCAGGTGATGAAGGTCTGTATAGTGTTGTTACAATATAACAAGGATAATGTGTAGACAATCTTGAAATTTCTAAGGTCCTAGCTTAGTCAACTAGTCTAAGGATGTCTAGTCAAGGTTTACTTAAGGATGTTGCCCAAGCTCTGTCTACATAGCACATGGTAATTAATGTACCAGACTGGTGTAACTAACCTTGTTGGATGTTTGATAGCCAAACTTTAAGGCCTATATTAATCTGGTCAGAGGGACTTAAAGGGACAAATTTTTGTTCCTTGCCCTCCAAATTCCAGGGGCTATGGAGCATCTCTCAAAATGTCCTGTAACTTTGGTGAGTTGCCTGTCCTCTTGTTCAGGGAGGCCATGGAGACCCTAGAAGATGGACTTAAACCAGTGTCCAGTCTACAAAGAGGAGGGTCAACACAGAGGAAACATGTCCTCCATGCTTCCAAGCGAAGCCCCGGTCAAGCAGGGCCTTTTGACTTATCTTCACATAGATGGAACTGGTAAAAGAAAAGCCTGAGGAGCCAGGGGCTCCCCCCAGGCCCATGTGACCCCTGAGGACCAAATCCTCATATGACCTTAAGAGTAAAAATAAATTGGTTTATTTGGGCCAACAATATGGTGTTTAAACACCCAAAAGGAAAGTATAACCAAAAATTAAAGTCATCAGTATATTTTAAGGGTTCAAGGGATTACACAACCCAGACATTAAACGTAAGTTCTTATGTTATTTAGACAATTATCTCTCATTGATGACTTTGTTCCTAATAAGACATTACTCAGATGTAAGTCTTCAAATCTTGGTCTACAATACTGTAGTGTCCACTTACAGCAAGAGAGGCAACCACTATTATTCTAGCCTAAAAAATTAAATGATGGCTAAATCTGTTTTCTCTCTCCATCTAGAAGCCTTTGAGAGGTAACTGACACTGATTCTAGCCACTCCAACAGCTATCAAAATGCCTGAAAACAAATCCTGAGTCGATCACTCTCAAGTTCAGCCCTGGCAGAAAAGAAAAAAATATGAAAAATGAGCTATTACCTTGGTGCTAACCATTGCTCCTTGCCTCTTCAGATATTTTCAGGACCAAAATCCAAAAACTAACTCTTACTAATTTTAATCAGTTGTTACTTTCCTTCCCTCCACATGTATACAAGCTCCTGTCAACCATTGAGGACCCTGTTGAGATGCATGAAGAGGGAACCCCTGCTGTCTGACCAAACCCTAATCCAGCCCCCCCATGTCAACCCTGTCCAGCAGGAAGTAACAAGACGACAATGCCGCCCTGCATCTTATAACACAAAAGGCTGGAATGTTAAGGTTCAGATAGCCCTGCCCCCTCACCAACAGGGTCTCATGGACTTCTCAAGCTCCTGAGAAAAGGGAACCTAGCTGATAAGCGCCCTGGTCTTTGAAGTCAAGAGAAGCAGACTTTTCTCCACTGTTTGGCCAACACAGCAGGCTTCCCCTTTGATTTCTAAAGAGAACAGGTTTTAATAGTCCCACTCTCCCACATCCCCCGACCCAACTTAAAAAAAAGTACATCTTCCCACCTGCCACTCCCTTTAAGAAGTCACCCCCTTTAAAAAGACCCCAGCTCACTACCTGGGCAGACATTTTCCCTGCCCAGAAGGGAATCTGTCCCATGTGTTCCTTTGCTAATAAACTCTGCTTTCTCCTGATCAACCCTATTCATCATATGGCTACTTTTTATCTATCATAAACTAATAAATATTTATTAGTGATTATTAAATCAATTTCCTGCTTCCTTCATTTACGTATAGTTAAGCCTCAAAATTTCCCAGTTTGATAAGAAGATGACTGAGGATTTTCTTTCCATAGTACAATATTGGAAACACTAAAACACAAAATCTTAATAAATATATTGAAGAAAGAAGATACTGATAAGAACAGAACTTTTTGATTTGAAGGGTCTAGAAAATGTCTGCTAACAAAAGCACATCAAAATTCATGGGCTAAGCCAGGCATCCAAAAGTAGGTCTATAATCTCATCACTTGTAAGGTTAGAGACAGGAGAATCTGGAGTTCAAAGTCATCCTCAGATATATAGTAAGCTTGAGGCCAGTCTGGACTACAGGAGCCATGGTCTCATAAAAACAAAACAAAAACTAAAACCCCAACCTAAAAACCTTTATGACTTATAATATTGACTCAACTTTTATAGAATTGATTAGTAATATCTAAACTTTAAGTAGAAACAAGATTTGGGGGGTATTGTCAGTTTTGACTCACATTAAATCTCTTTCTACTTGCTAATGTCTAAGTCATCAAGTTCTCTGCTTAAAAGGAGAAAATATGATCAAGAGACCCAAAAGAAAGGCATGTTGGGCAAACTTTAGAATTGCCCAAGATTTACAAGTTTTGAAAAGCAGATCCTTTGGTGAAGGAAGGTTTGAAACATCTAAAACATTTTGCAATGCTTCCTGGAACTCCGTGTGTGTATGTGGTTTTTTTCTTCTTTTTTTTTCTTCAAAAAAAAAATTTTAAAATCAACAAAAATATTGGAAACCTTTGCCATAATTCAGAACCAACAAATGAATTTTATACCTATGACATGGTAGCTAATTTCACCTTTCCCTCCAGCTGTAATAAACTTAGGTTATTATTACCATACCTCAAAAATAATGATAGAGGCACAAAAAGGTGAAATGATTTGCTCAAGTTCACACATCTATACATTTATTTGCACACTGAATTGAGACTCAGTTTCTAAGTACCACTTTTTAAAATTTATTTATTTTTTATTTTATGTGTATGAGTGTATTCCCTGCATGTATGTAGGTACACCCATGTTGTGCAATGCCCGCAGAGGTCAGAAGAGGGTGCTGGATCCCCTGGAACTGGAGTTACAGATGGTTGTCAGCCACCATGTGGATGCTGGGAATCCCACCCGGGTCCTCTGCAAGAGCAGTCAATACTCTTAACCGCTGGGTCATTTCTCCAGCCCTCTAAGTGCCTCTTTTGCCAAGTTTCTCTTAACGGTCAAATGCAGACATTGCTGGCAAGTGTGGTGAGTTTCACAGCAACCTTCAGAAGTCTCCTCTTCCCAGTGAGCCTCAGCATAGGCACAGATGAGTCTTGCCTTGGGGACTCACACAGAGGCCAGGTAGAGTTAAAAAGGAAATCTCACATGGTGTCATGTAGGCTACTACCCTCACAAAGCTCTTTAGGATGCCTTTCTAGAAAGGGGTGCCTGAAAGATGTCATCTTTCTGAGCCCCAAGTCACCCCTCATAATTCATGGTCTACAGAAGCACTTCCTTCCTCATCCCTTCATATTTAGAAGTTTGAAAGAGATTGTTTGCTGTCATTGTAATGTAGAGTCTAGTTGTAGTCAACTTTAAAAACTACTTCTACCCAATTCTTCCACCCCTTGATCCAAATTTTTTCTTGTCTTCAACTGAGACACTAAAAGTCTTAACAAGAGAAGTAATTAAGGCATGTGCTAGAAGGAAGTGGACTGAGAGGGTAGTCACCTATGTACCCGAGACACTCAGCTAACACAGAAAGAGTAGTGGTTCCAAACTCAGTGGAGACAAAAATCACCACAGAGCTTTCTTTAGCCTTCAGATCTCTAACCTCCCTGGCTCCTGTACTGCCCCCAGAGTATCTGACTAAGGAGGTTTCAGGCATACCCCAGGATCTGCCTTTTAAACAAGCCCTCTAAAGATATTGACTCAAGAGATCTGTGGACCACATTTCAAAATATTCTGTCTAGATTTGTTTGTGGGTCCTAGAGAAAGACAGTATAGGAAAAAAAAAAAAGAAAAATGGTCTCAAAAGAAAATCTCTGTGGGAATTGGGCAATGCAACCTTGAAATCTCTGTGAATTGTGGCAGGAAGGGGTGGTGTGTCTGGGGAAGGGAAGGGTTTTCCATTAGCAGGGCACCTTAGTGGGGCTGGTTGACCACTGTTGACTTGCAGCGGTAGCACATGCAAGAGGCAGCAGAAACGTGGTCACGTTTCTGGAAAGGAAGAAAAGCAATAGAAGCCTCATACATGGTGGGTAGGACTTGTCTGACATGAACTCAAGGCAGTCCTGGGAGCTTGCATAAAGATCGCAAACATTTGTTAGGAGAGGGCTAAAGATTTTCAGTAAGTCTTAACCAAGCTAGGTCTGATGTTGGGCAATGCTGAACTGAAATCTGGAGTAGGGAATGACATTACAGTTTCTAATTTGAGTGCTATGAACTGAGTGTTTCATTTGGTGTTGCCTCTGCATGTATGTATGTCTGTCCCCTACTCCCGAGTCATCTCGCCCTCCCCAGTTCTCATCATTTTTCACATTTCTCAGCCTGGAGCTTCTACTCCATTAATCCTCAACTAATCCCACTCCAAAGAAGTCACCTGAATCTTCAAAGCATTACCACCCTCTCAGGGTTATTTATGGTACCCTTGTCAGAATGGTCAGAAGTGTCCCAAGGGACATTCTGATGTTGTTCAGATAGAAAAGAACATTCCTCTGATGGTGGTATTTCCTCTATCTTAACTTGTGAAGGGTCCACATAAGTCTTGAAGATCGTGAGTAAAGCCTCAAGTTCCATTCTCATCAGCTACTGCATCAGTCCAGGAGCACTGTTCTTCGAGTAGACTCCACATGACCTCTTTAGCCCTCCTGCTCCACAGCCCCTTTAGCAGACACAAATTGGTACCAGGTAGGTTGCCAGGCATAAACTCGTGCGGCCATATGCATCCTGCGTGTTAATGTTGGCACCCATCTTCAACAGCAGCTTCACTGTATCCACTTGACGTCCAGAAACTGCATGCATCAAAGGTGTACATCCTGGAATGAGACATTTCAACAGCCTTTAAAAATGTTTGACTTATGAGATTTATGAGCAGTCTTTATTTTCCTGTTCATTTTACTTTTTCTTTGCAGCATAAAGCCAGCTGTTGAACTGTGTGGTACTGAAGAGAGATGAACATGACTGTTGCTATGTTTATATAAGTGATATATTTCTTTCTGGTGTATTTTTTTCAGTTATCCATAAATCTGCAGTAGTTGGTTGATTAAAACACTTTGGGCAGATGATCAAAACTGCTTATGGTTGCCTCAGGAATATGAGATTTCAGATCTAACAGGTTCCTACTGACTAGGTTAAGTAATGCAGAACCTCGAAGTGCCTTTGGAAAGCAACTCCAGCTAGCAGACAGTACATTTTTACTGGAGGTAGTTGGTAAAGCTGGGTGGTAGCCTAGCCTTGGGTTGCATAAATTCTCACTAAAAGGATCCATCTGTGCTAAATCTTTCTTCTCTTTCAGAATCAATACAGCCAAAGGGGTTTGGCTTTAAAGTGTGTTTTCTTTCTGAATAAAAATAGAGATGAAATGATGTGGTTTGAACAACTTTGTAGGGCTGTTGGAACAAACGAGGTATGTCACATTCCTTCAGGCTAAGAGACCAAAGCACAGGTACAACTTCTTGCCCAACTGATATATTTAGGTGGTGTTGAGCTGGAGATTTGTGTTGAGATTCTGATTCTTTGGATAAATTGAAAGCTGTGGTTCTCAGAGAGCCCTGAGAATGAATGGATCTATGGACTGCTCTTCTCACTGAAAGATGTCAGCTGGCAGCCCAAGAGCCCTCTCTGCTAAGATTTTTTTAGGCATTTGGGATGGGTGATGCAGCAATGAATTGCTATCTTAAAACAGTGGCAAAAATTCCCTCCCTCCTTCCTTCTTCCCTCCCCTGCTTCCTCCCATTCTCCCTTTCTGTCCACAAGTGGCAGTTGTAACCGTCGGAGAGGGAAAAAGGACATAATGAAAAAATTATTGAAGGAATTTGTGACTCTGAAATGGTCATTAAATAAAGCAACTGGATTTATAGATACTATTTTCCTAAAATTACATGCTTTGTTTGGCTTAGTTTATACCTATCTTGAGATCCTAGTTTCTATACCCATTTCATCAGGAAATGAAAAGGGGAGAATTATCGTTAACGGCCCAAGATTTATTATAAAGTTATGGCAACTAAAACAATAAATAGCTCAGTAGTTGAGAAAAGAGAATCCAGGAGATACTCAGTCCTGTATAGTATGATTTAAGTGAATTATGCATGGGTAGGGGGCAAAGGTGTTTAATAAACATGTACTGACAAATTGGCTGCCCGTAAAGGGTAAATTAAAATAGGTCCAGACTCCCTACCACACATGAACATAATACAGATGGATTAGAGACCAAACATGAAAAGCAAGATAAAACAATTCTGAAAGAAAACAGAAAATACCCTTATAATCTTAAAGGTTGACAAAGCCTTATTGAAGAAGATAAAAACTAAAAACTGTGAGGGAAATACCTTATTAGAGTCTATCTATAGTACATATATCCATATGTACTATAAACTTCTATAGTACATATATCCATAAACAAAATTCAAGGCTAGATACATAATGGCAATTTTTTTTTTGTTTTAGTTAATAATAATTTTTTTTTTTTGAGACAGGGTCTTGATATGTAACCCAGGATGGCCTTGAACTAGAAATTGACCTGCTTCAGTTTCCTGAGTGCTAGGATTATAAACAAGTCTGCTTTGCTATACTTGGCATGAGAAGTTAATTTGTAAAACCAAGACAAGATTATTAGCTAAATTAAAAAAAAGAGTGAATAAATAAAAAAATTCAACCAAAAAGACAAAAATTGTTCTAGAAAGCTTTAGTTGTCAACTTGACACACCTGGGTAGAGGGAGCCTCAGTTGGTGAATTGCCTCCATTGGGCTGGCCTGTGGCCATGTCTGTGGGGTATTTTCTTGATTTGAGTGATGTGGGAGGACCCAGCCCACTGTGGGTGGTACCACCCCTGGGCAGATGGGCCTGTGTTGTATAAGAAAGCAGGTTGAACAGGGGCCAGAGTAGCAAGCCAGTAAGCAGCATTCCTTCATGGCCTGTGCTTTAGCTCCTGCCTCCAGGTTCCTGTTCTGAGTTCCTACCTTGGGCTTCCTCAGTGATGAACTGTGACCCAGGAGATATAAGCTAAATAAACCCTTTCCTCCCTGTGCTGGATAGCTTTAGTGTCAACTTGACACACCTGGGTTGAGGGAACCTCAATCGGGAAATTGCCTCTATTGGACTGGCCTGTGGCCATGTCTGAAGGGCATCTTCTTGATGAGTGATGTGGGAGGGCC
>NW_008344185.1:1239697-1245106 GCF_000622305.1 Nannospalax galili | reverse complement strand
CCCTGGGCAGGTGGGCCTGTGTTGCATAAGAAAGCAGGCTGAACAGGGGCCAAGGGAGCAAGTCTGTAAGCAGCATTCCTCCATGGCCTGTGCTCCAGCTCCTGCCTCCAGGTTCCTGCCCTGAGTTCCTACCTTGGGCTCCCTGATGAACTGTGTGCAACCTGGGAGATGTAAGACAAATAAACCCTTTCCTCCCCAAGTTGGTACTGGTCAGAGTGTTTTGTCACAGCAATGAAGAACAAACTAGGACACTCCCCAAGTTGGTACTGGTCAGAGTGTTTTGTCACAGCAATGAAGAACAAACTAGGACACTCCCCAAGGTGGTATTGGTCAGAGTGTTTTGTCACTGCAATGGAGAAACAAACTAGAACAAAAATTGGTACCAAAGAGTGGGACATTGCTGTGAAAAATCTGACCTTGGTGTTTTTAGGAGGATTGTGGAAGTGTTGGAACTTTGAGCTGGAAAAACCATTGAGTGCTTAGAGTTTGTTGCTGTGGAACTTGGAACAGCTATGCTGAAAGAGTTGTAGATGATAGAGGCCTGGCTTGTGAAGCTTCAAAGGGAAGCAGAGACTATCAGGGCTGTTTGTGTGATATCTTGACTTGAAAATCTGTGACTTCTGGTTGGCTGGAGCTGAAAAATCAGCTGTGATTAAGAAGAGACTAGAACCACTAAAGTGAAACCTTTGCTTTACTGGGACAATTGATGCCGGTTAGCTGGGACTGACAAATCACCTGTAAGTAACAAAAGACCAGCATCACTGTGGCAAAATCTTCTGGGAAATATTTCCTCAGGGCTGGGGCTAGAGGGAGACCCTGTCTCAAAAAGACCCAAAAAAAAAAAAAATCTTCTGCATAGTTCTGGTGTTGGAAGCATGAAAGCATGAAGAGCAGCTGAGGCTTGGCACCCTAAGAGGCCAGGAAAGGCCCTTAGTGAAAGTGCAGCCTCAGTTGCAGTGAAGACCCCAGGATTGAAGGGGTCATGGAGAGAATCTGAGACTTTGCACCCCAAGAAGCCAGAAGAGGCCATTGGTGAAGGTGCAGCCTCACTTTCAGTGGAGACCCCAGCGTTTCAGAGATGCCAGGACCATGGGACAACCGCCAAGAGCAACAGCAGGTGTGGAATGGAGCCTGGGCCTGTGAGACAAGCTGTGTGTGCTGTGGATGGCAGATCCAGAGAAGTGGAGCTGCCAGAAACCCTTTGGAGCCCAGAAGATCATGAGTGAATCCCAGATGTCCAGCCTTGAGCTACTTTACTGGACTTAGAATTTGCTTAGGTGTGTCCAGTTCTTCCCTTTTGAAATAAGACAGTACTTGTTTTGGATTTTACAGGGGCCCACAGTTAAGAGACTTTTAAAAGACACTATGGACTTTTAAGTGTCTGAATTGTTTTTAAGGATTGTGGGACTTTTTCTTGTGTTGTGATATTGTTAACATATCTTGGGGACAAGAAATGGAAAAGTTGTAATTTAGTAGTGATGTGTTTGTGTGTCAAGTTGACAAGGGGTCAATTGTACTGGATAGCTTTAGTTGTCAATTTGACACACCTGGGTAGACAGAGCCACAACTGGAATCACCTCCATAGGACTGGCCTGTGGTTATGTCTGTGGGGCATTTCTTGATTGTTGAGTGATGTGTTAGGACCTAGCTGACTGTGGGTAGAGCCACCCCTGGGCAGGTGGTCCTGTATTATATAAGAAAGCAGGTTGAGCAGGGGCCAGAGGAGCAAGCCAGTAAAGTGTTCCTCTACCACCTGTGTTTCAGCTCTTGCCTCCAGGTTCCTGCCCTGAGTTCCTACCTTGGGCTCCCCCAGTGATGAACTGTGACCTGGGATACGTGAGTCAAATAACCCTTTCCTCCCTAATTTGGTATTGGTCAGAGTGTTTTGTCACAGCAATTGAAGGCAAACTAGAACATGTTCTAAGAAGAAGAAAAACAGAAAAGGAAATGTATGTAATGTATACAAGCAAATCCCAAGACAGCAAACAGCAAACTCAACAAATAACAAAGATAATGTCACATGATAGGTGTGGTGGCTCATGCCTTTAGTCCCAACACTTGGGAGGCAGAGGTATGTGGGTCTATGTGGTCTACACAATGAGTTCCAGGCAAGCTGGAGCTAAGGGAGACCCTGTCCAAAAAAAAAAAAAAATTATGTCACACTACTCAGGGGATGCATATGCATATTAGTGTAACACCACTTGCTACATATTTTTAATAACAATTATTTTTTTTCAAATGAAATGCTATATGTTCTTAAGGATTTTGAAAATTTATTTTTTATACAGGGTCTCCCTGCATAGCTCAGGAAGTTCAGGCTGGTCTTGAACAGTTTATCCTCCTGCCTTACCATCTTGAGTCATGAGATTACAGGTGTTGAAAAAAATCTTAAGCTCTTTGTTAAAGTGAAATTTAAGATGGCTATTTTGGAGATAATATTGGCAACATTTAACAAAATTAAAGATGTTTATATCTATGTAGGGAATCTGTGAGGGCCTGTTTGTTCATGTTCAGACAACAGGGCTTTGATGAGGATTTCCAGTATAAGGCAAGTAGGCCTGGAGACTATGAGTCAGTACAAAATGGCTACAGGGGATGTCCAGGGACGCCACAAGTAAACAGTGATATAATCTATTATATAAACAGTTTTGGCAAGAAGCCTCCTTTTTGTGATTCCATACAGAGTTCTTAGGATCAAGGGCATATGCTTGGTGCCTGGTGGCCACCTGCCTACCTGTGTGCCCTTGCACAGAAGAAATACTGTGTGTCTCATTTGCCAGCTGCTCTTGGCTACTCACAACTCTCCATCCCTGTCCCCTAAACTTGGCCTCCACAATCTATGCCCAAGTAATTCTACTTCTAGGAGCATCCCATGAAGAAACTTTCATACTGATGAACAAAGAAATAATGATGAATAATGAAGATGGAACCACCTAGAAATGGTGTAAGTAAACACCAATGCGGAGAGGCACAATTTGGGTTATAGATACTCAAATATATGTTTATAGAGAGCACTTAAAGTATACAAAGGAAACTTGTGCTCACCTGAATAAACCTTAAAAACATAATTTCGAGGGAACGAAGCAAATTTTTAAAAATGCAAGATCATCTGTGTAAAGTTTACAAATGGATGGCAAGTTCACTTAGAGGAGTTGAAGGAAAGAAGATGGATTCAGAGAAGGATAGAAATAGTCTTCAACTGCTCTGAGAGATTTTTTTTCTTCTTAAAAAGACCCAAAGATGCCTGCAGGATCTATAGTAATATCCTTGGTTTTAGTCCCGGTAGTGGAAATTTGTGTGTCATTTATTTCCTTCTCAGTGTTGCTACAGGTTTGCCAAGTCTATTGATCTTTTCAAAGAATGGTCCCTTGCTCAATTTTCTCTATTGCTTCTCTGTTCTTCCCACACCCCCTTGCTTGTTTTGAGTTCACTTTACTTCTCTTTTTCTAAGCTCCTGAGGTGAGAACTTGGACTAATGACTGAGGTGCTCCCTCTTTGTCACAACATGTGTTTAGTATATAGAATTTCTTCTCAGCATTACTTTAATATTGGCATTTATTGTCTTTCATCCAGTTTGAGATCTTGTTTCTCAGTATGACAGCTTTTTTAAATGTGGGTATTTGGAGTGTTAGTTTATGAAGTTTCGGACACACTTTTGTTTTAGCTGCTACTCCAAAAGGGAAGGGAATAGGGTTACACCTCATGGCAAGGTGGGATTAGAAACTCAGGTTCCCTAGTTGGTTTCCTTTGACATCTGAGGAAGAGGACTTTTCATTATTACCAGGTTCCTCTGATATCACCCAACAGGCAAGGGAAGGGGACCTTGTTGCTGCTGGAGGCTCAGCATGTTGTTTTTTGCTAAAATGGGTGGGGCTAGGGTCATGGGGTCACTCCCCACAGTATATGTGCAGTGTTTGGCTGCAAGAACACCATTACTATCTAATTTTTAAAAATATTATTAAGGTCTGGAGAGATGGTTCAGCGGTTAAGAGCACTGACTGCTCTTGCAGAGGATCTGGGTTCGATTCCCAGCACCCACATGGTGGCTGTGAACCATCCTTAACTCTAGTTCCAGGGGAATCTGAAGCCCTCTTCTGACCCGCGCAGCAATGCATGACACGGGTGCACTCATATACACGCAGGCAATACACTCATACACATAAAATAAAAATAATAAAATATTAAGAAAATATATTAAATTGTTCTTTTCCTGGTTCTTTATCTAGAGAATGCAGGTTTTGGAGGCTTTTCTTTTGTCTATGTCTATTGACATTTCTGGGTTCACTACGTTCTTTGGCTAAAACTGGTATATACATGGCAAAAAGAAAATCCAGAGAACTCAACCGCCATACCAGTCTTTGGATCTTAGGCCTTAGTCAGTCTGTCATTTTCACGTAATCTTCCAGGGTTATTGTATTTTATACATCGTGTCTATGGTTCTTAGTTATATTTAGAAAGAATAAAGGGGAAAAATATATGCACTCCATCTTCCCAAGAGCAGAATTCTTGGCTCTCTGACTATGACATTTATACTTCCCCAGCATTCACTGCTGCTGAAGTAATCTCTTTCTAGACTCTGGTTAAAATGATTGGCAGTGGGGTTTCAACCTCCATCCATGTAGTGGCTCTGATCTCAGCAGACCCCCAGAGCATGCTGAGTTCTGGCCTCCCTCTGGCCTCTCTCTGGCAGAGGGCCTGACAATGCAGGGGGCTGCCTGAGAGCCCCTGCATCCTGCCTCCACATGGTGGTGAGCTTCCCCTAATTGCACAATACCCATCCCCCTACCTGGAATTTTGAGAGGCCCCTCCCAAGGCCCCAGGGCAGATCTGGCTTTGGTAGGCTAAGGCTGAGATCCTAGCAGACAGCCTAAGAGGGTGGGTTTCAACCTCTCTCAATGGTTTAGCAGCTGAACTCAGCAGACTGCCAGAGAGTGCCAAGTTCTGGCCTCCCTCACATGGTGAAGGAAGCCTGGGTGTACCTGACTGGATCCTGAATTGGGATACTGTGGGTACTCCTGGATAGCTGATCTGAAGCCATCTGTTCCCTCCAAATTAAACTTGAGAGAACCTGAACCCTGTACCAACCAGCTTTACATAACCAATAAAGAAAGGATCTAGGCACCTGGATAATACAAACAGAAGCATACTTCAACTAAATTCTCATATCAGAATCATAAACAACAAAAGAAATTCACATGCCAAAATCACAAAGAAAGAATAATAAAATGAAAATCCAAAATACTATGCCCCCACCAAACTCTACCAGTCTTGTAGAAGAGTTCTACAAGGAGGTAACCCAGGGCACTGAATTTAAAAGAATGATCATAAACATGATCAAGGAATTCAACAAATTTAAAGAACACATGAACAAAAAATCAAAGAACTAAAAGAAGATAGGGATAGTTTCTA
>NW_008344185.1:1239240-1239509 GCF_000622305.1 Nannospalax galili | reverse complement strand
AAATTTTAAAAACACGGGAATGGAATATGCAAGAGATGTGGGAGACCATGAAAAGACCAAATCTATGGATCATAGGAAGAGAGGAAGGAGAAGAATTTCAGGTTAATGGCGTTGACCAGAACTTAAATGGGATTGTAGAAGAGAATTTCCCAAAATTAAGGAAAGACATCCTCATACAAATTCAGGAAGCACATAGAACACCAAATAGACAGGATCAGAAAAGAAACTCCCCAGGACGTATCATAGTAAAAACACTAAATGTATAGAAC
>NW_008344185.1:1234569-1239037 GCF_000622305.1 Nannospalax galili | reverse complement strand
ACACAAATAGCCTGAAAGAATACATGTCCACAAAATCAGCCCTTCAAAGAATACTTGAAACAATACAGAGAGCAGAGAGAGAAGCAACTATACCCTAGGGGCAACAAAAGAAAATAAATAAAGGTATAATTGAGGAAACACAAAATTAGACAAGAGAACACAAGCAGCAATCAAAATGACAACAACCAATACACACCTTTCAATAATAACCTTAAATATCAATGGACTGAACTCCCCAGTCAAAAGATAGAGGCTAAGTGAATGAATTAAGAAGCAAAATCCATCTCTTTGCTGTCAGCAGGAAACCCATCTCACCTTCAAGGACAGGCACTTCCTTAAGGTAAAAGGATGGGAAAGTATAGTCCAAGCAAATGGCACTAAGAAGCAAGCAGGGGTTGCAATTCTAACATCTGACAAAATAGACTTCAAAGTAAAACTAATCAGAAGAGATAAGGAGGGTCACTTCATTCTGATCAAAGAACATTAACCAAGATGATATTATAAACCTTAACATATATGCACCAAACTCTGATGCACCCAAATTTATAAAAACAACACTACAGGATTTTAAGACACAGATTAACCCCCAACTCAGTAATTGTAGGGGACTTACCCCACTGCCTCCATTAGATAGGTCAACTGGACAAAGAATAAACAGAGAGACATCTGAATTAAATGATACCATACATCAAATGGACCTAACAGACATCTTTTGAATATTTCACCCAAGTACCAAAGAATACACTTTCTACTCAGCACCCCATGGAACTTTTTCAAAAATTGACCACATACTGGGCCACAAAACAAGTCCAAAAAAATTGAAATAATTCCATGCTTTCTATCAAACCACAGTGCAATAAGGCTCAAAATCAACACTGGACAAAGCCCTAGCCACTACACAAACTCGTGGTGATTGAACAAAACACTTCTAAACAATGAGTGGGTCAAAGGAGAAATTAAGAAATAAAAGAATTCCTGGAATTCAACAAAAAGGACAATACAACACAACTTAACCTCTGGGACACTTTAAAAGCAGTCCTAAGAGGAAAGAATATAGCTCGAAGTGCCTACATTAAAAAATTAGAAAGAGCCCAAATAAATGAGCTAACACTGCAACTCAGGACACTGGAAAGGCAAGAACAAATGAAACCCAAACCCAGCCAAAGAGAAGAAATAACAAAAATCAGGGCAGAAATTAATGAAATAGAAACAAAGAAAACAATACAAAGAATCAATGAATCTAAGAGCTGGTTCTTTGAAAAGCTAAAGAAGATAGACATACCCTTATCCCAGTTAACCAAAAGAAAGAAAGAGCAAATCCAAATTAACAAAATCAGAGATGAAAGGGGAAACATCACAAAAAAGACACACAAAAGATCCAGGCCATTATAAGGAAATATTTTAAAAACTTATACACTACTAAATTTGAAAATCTAAAAGAAATGGATGGGTATCTAAAATTGTGGGAACCACCAAAGTTAAACCAAGAAGAGATCAACAGTTTAAACAGACCCATAAGATATGAAGAAACTGAAAAATACAAACCTCCCAACTAAAAAAAGTCCAGGCCCAGATGGATTTACAGCAGAATTCTACTGGACATTTAAAGAAGATCTCCAACCAATGCTACTTAAATTATTCAAAATGATAGAAACAGAGGGAGAACTCCCAAATTCCTTCTATGAAGCCAGCATCACTCTAATACCCAAACCAGGTAAAGACACAACCAAAAGAGAAAACTATAGACCCATATCCTTAATGAACATAAGTGCAAAAATTCTCAGCAAAATGCTTACAAACTGCATACAGACACATGTCAAAAAGAGCATTCACCATGATCAAGTAAGCTTTATCCCAGAGATCCAGGGATGGTTCCATATACACAAGTGAATAAACCTCATTAATCATATAAATGGACTCAAAGATAAGAACCACATTGTCATCTCAACAGATGCAGAAAAGGCCTTTGACAAAATTCAACATGCATTTATGTTCAAAGCCCTAGAAGGAATTGGACTGGAGGGAACATACCTCAACATAATTAAAGCTATATACAACAAACCCACAGCCAACATAATGGAGAAGAACTGGAAGGATTCCCATTAAAATCAGGAACCAGACAAGGATGTCCACTATCTCCACTCCTTTTCAACATAGTGCTTGAAACTCTTGCAAGAGCAATAAGACAGGAGAAGGAAATTAAAGGAGCACTAATTGGAAAAGAAAAGGTCAAACTATCCTTTTTTGCACATGATATGATAATATATCTAGTGATATACTGATCAACACTTTCAGTGTAGTGGCAGTCATAAAACCAATCTACAAAAATCAGTAGCCTTTCTAAATACCAATAACAAGCAGTTAGAGAAAGAGTACAGGAAAATGCTCCCATTCACAATTACTGCAATAAAAATAAAATATCTTGGAATAAATCTGACCAAAGACATCAAAGATCTCTACAATGAAAAATTTTAATTATTAAAGAAAGAGATTGAGGAAGACAACAGGAGATGGAAGGACCTCCCATGCTCATGGATTGGAAGAATTAATATTGTGAAAATTACCATCCTACCAAAAGTAATATATAGATTCAATGCAATACCAATCAAAATCCCCATGACATACTTCACAGAATTAGAAAAAAAATCCTTAAATTCATATGAAAACACAAAAGACCCTGGACAGCCAAAGAAACCCTGAGCACAAAGAGCAACGGTGGGGGGATTACTATACCAGATCTCAAAGCATACTACAGAGCCACAGTCATAAAAACAGCATGGTACTGGCACAAAAATAGACACATAGATCAATGGAACATCATTGAAGATCCAAACTCGAGTACATGCAATTTCAGCTACCTGATTTTTGACAAAGGGGCCAAGAACACACAATGGAGGAAAGACAGCATCTTCAACAAATGGTGCTGCCAAAACTGGATCTCCATCTGTAGAAGAATGAAACTAGATCCTTATCTTTCACCTTGCACAAAAGTCAACTTCAAATGGATCAAAGACCTCAGTGTGAAGCCAGAAACCCTGATGCTATTAGAAGAAAATATTGGCAGTAAGTTAAAGGATATAGGTGTAGGAAAGGATTTTCTAAATCAGATGGAAGTTGCTTAGGAATTAAGGTCAACAACCAACAAGTGGGACCTCATTAAACTAGAAAGCTTCTGTACAGCAAAAGAAACAATCAAAAAAATGGAGAGAAAACCCACAGAATGGGAAAATATCTTCATCAGTGACATACCTGACAGAAGTTTAACATCAAGAATATATAAAGAACTCAAAAAACAAAGAAGCAAGAAACAAAATGACCCAATTAAAAGATGGGTTAAAGATCTAAACAGAGAGTTCTCAAAGGAAGAAATAAAGATATTTAAGAAACATCTCAAAAAGTGTTCAACATTGTTAATAATTAGGGAAATCCAAATTAAAACCACCCAAAGGTATCACCTTACCCTAATCAGACTGGCTAGGATCTAGAGAACAAATGATACAAATGCTGGCAAGGATGTGGAGAAAGGGGAGCGCTCATTCACTGCTAGTGGGATTGCAAACTCGTACAACCCCTGTGGAAAATAGTGTGGAGAACTCTTAAAAAACTAAAAATGAACCTGTTATACAACCTGCTTAAACCACTCCTTGGCACATGGCCAAAGGACTCATCCTATTGTAGAGATACTTGTACAACCATGTTTGTTGCTGCTCTTTTCACAATAGCTAAGAGATGGAAGCAACTTAAGTGTCCCTCAACTGATGAGTGGTTAACAAAAATGTGGTATACTTACACAATGGAGTTCTATTTAGCAGTAAGAAAGATGAAATAATGAAATTTGTAGGTAAATGGATGGAGCTAGAAACTCTGAAGTAACAGAGACTCAGAAAAACAATGTATGTTCACCCTCATATGTGGATCCTAGCACAAATCCTTTTAAATTCCAGGTCGTGCTAATAAGATGATGGTATACAGCAGTCCCTTCTGCATGAAATAACTACCATCTTCTCGACTTCAGCTGAGCCTGATCGCTAAACATCATCACAATTGGGCTTGTTGACGCTGGTGCTCATTCATTAAAGAAGGGCCAAGCAGGGTCATTGGACCCTCACCAGATTAACCAGCCACTCTTCCCAGCCAACTGTATGTAATTTGGCCCTAATCACAAATGGCCTCCTGGATTTGGGGAGGGCTAATGTATACAATCTGGGGAAGGCTAGGAAGAGAAAGCATGACCCATGCTGGGTAAAGGCTTTCCATACCCTCAGGTCATACATACACCTCAGCAACCCCTCAGTTATCTTGGTAAGTAAGCTCAGTAAATTCATTGGTTCCCCAGTAAAACTTTAATCAAACATTGGCTTGACACTAGAACCTTAAAATGGAAGAAGCATTGCTTAGTGTCCCCAGGAAAAGAAGTCTCACAACAGAAAATTTGTTAATGCTATTTTGTCTCATAATTATTTTTTCA
>NW_008344185.1:1231021-1234406 GCF_000622305.1 Nannospalax galili | reverse complement strand
AAATTTCTAAGGTCATAGTTTAGTCAACTAGTTTAAGGAACAAAACATATATCTAGTAAAGGTTTATCTGAGATTATTTGGGTTTTTACCCAAGCCTTATCTACATAGCACATGATAATTAAAAGTACCAGAATGGTGGAACTAACCTTATTGGATGCTTAACAGCCATAGTTTGTGGCCTATACTAATGTGGTCAGAGGGATTTAAAGGACAGTTTTTGCCCCTTGCCCTCCAAGGTCGACTAAGTTCCAGCGAACTATGGAACATCTCTCAAAATGTCCTGTAGCTGTGGTGAGTCACCTGTCCTCTTATTCAGGGAGGCCATGGAGACCTGACGAGATGGACTTGAACCAGTGTCCACTCTATGAAGAGGAGGGTCAACACAGAGAAAACATCTCATTCATGCTTCCAAGTGAAGCCAGATATGCTAGAGCAGTACCTTTGACTTATCTTCACAAAGGTGGAACTGGGAAAAGATAGGAGCCAGAGGCTCCTCCCAAGCCCATTTGACCCCTGAGGAACTGATCCTCAAATGACCTTAAGTATAAAAATAAGTTGATTTATTTGGGCCAACTGTATGGTCTTAAACACCCAAAAGGAAAGTATAACCAAAGAGTAAAGTCATCAGTATATTTCTTTAAGAGTTCAAGAGATTACACTTCCCAGAAATTAGGCTTAAGTCTATATAAAAAGTTATTTAGACAATTATTTCTCATAACCAGAAAGTGTTGCTCAGATGTAAGACTTCAAATCTTGGTCTCCAATACTGTGGTGCCCACCTGTAGCTAAGGGAGACAATCAGCTATTGTTCTAAAAAGATGGGTAAATTTTTTTTCTCCCCCTGCCTAGAAGCCTTTGAGAGGGAACTGACACTCTTTCTAACCACTCCAACAGCTATGAAAATACTTGAAAGCAAATTTTGTATCCATCACTCTAGAGTCCAGTCTTGGAAGACAGAAGAAAAATGAGGAGGAACCCTATACAGGGATGCTTTCGGAAGCCCTTGTTAAGAAATTCCAATGGATTCCCATATGAACATTGAAAATTGCCCTGTTCTGACATTTTTCTAGTTCCCTGTCTAGAACTTGTAATGCTAATTATTCTTGCCTTAACTTCTCCTTCACATCTCCTATTCAGGATTCAAGGACTTTCTTTTTCCCCTAGAGATAAGAGTTATGCAATTTGGGAATCTTTTAGATTCCACTGAGGGGGTACTTCAATTGCCTCACCCTGTGTCCCTGTTCAGCATGGAAGAAGCCAGAGTGGTCTGTGTCCCTATTCCCTATTGGACATTTGGGTAACCTTTTCAGAGGATTGTGTGATAAGAATAGGAGGTAGAAATTGGCTAGGCAGTTAGGGTAAAAAGACCCCAAAGAAAAGTAGACAGTTTCTTGTCTAAAACTCACAATGTCCTTAGGCCTCTTAGCAACATACTCCATTTCAAAGGCCAAAAATGTTGACAATATTTTGGACCTTTTATCTAATCCTTCAAAGATTTTAGGGTTACCTCTTCCGAGGGGGGAATGTTAGAGTAGGCAAAAGCCCCATAAAAAATAAATCAAAGAAGAAGAAAGAGTACATGAAGTTATCAGAAAACAGTGATGGGGAGATATGGGAGGAATTGAAAGTCCTTGAATCCTGAATAGGAGATGAAAGGAGAAATAAAGGCAAGAGTCGTTAGTATTACAAGTTCTAGACAGGGAACTAGAAAAAAAGTCAGAAGAGGGCGATTTTCAAATGTTCATATGAGAGTCCATTGGAGTTTCTTGACAAGGGCTTCCCAAAGCATCCCTCTATTGGGTTCTTCTTCATTTTTCTTTTGTCTTCCAAAGCTGGGAAGAGTGGCTGGAAAGAGTGGCTGGATATTCAGGTGAGGGTCCAGCTTGGCACTCCTTTAATGAATAAGTACAACTGTCAACAAGCCCAATTGTGAGTATGTTTAGCAGTCAGTCTCAGCCAAAGTCATGATGATGGTAGTTATTTCTTGCAGAAGGAGCTGCTGTATATCATCATCTTAAAAGGCCCTGGAATTTAAAGGGATTTGGTGCTAGGAGCCACATATGAGGGAGAACATACATCGTTTATTTTTTTTGAGTCTGTGTTACTTCACTTAGTATAACAGTTTCTAGGGCCATCCATTTACCTGCAAATTTCATTGTTTCATCTTTCTTTATTGCAGAATAGAACTCCATTGTGTAAATATGCCACATTTTTATTAATCACTCATCAGTTGAGGGACACTTAGGTTGCTTCCATCTCTTAGCTATTGTGAAAAGAGCAGCAACAAACATGGTTGTACAAGTGTCTCTACAGTAGGATGAGTCCTTTGGGTATATGCCAAGGAGTGGTATAACCGGGTCATATGTTAGGTTCATTTTTAGTTTTCTGAGTTTTCCACACTGTTTTCCATAGAGGCTACACGAGTTTGCAATGCCACCAGCAGTGAATGAAAGTTCCCCTTTCTCCACATCGTTGCCAGCATTTGGTATTATTTATTCTCTTGATCCTAGCCAGTGTGATTGGGGTAAGGTGATACCTTAGGGTGGTTTTAATTTACATATCCCTAATTACTAATGATGTTGAACCCTTTTTGAGATGTTTGTTAGCCATCTTTATTTCTTCCTTTGAGAACTCTCTGTTTAGATCTTTAGTCCATCTTTTAATTGGGTCATTTAGTTTCTCACTTCTTTGTTTTTTGAGTTCTTTATATATTCTGGATGTTAAACCTCTGTCAGATGTGTCACTGATGATGATTTTTTTCCCCATTCTGTACATTTTCTCTTCACTTTAATATTTTTATTATTTTTATTTTATGTGTATGCATGTATTGCCTGTGTGTAGGTAAATGCACCCATGTCATACAATGCCCGAAGAGCTGTTGGATCACCTGGAAGTAGAGCTACAGACAGTTGTTAGCTGCCATGTGGGTGCTGGGATTTGAACCCAGGTTTTCTGCAAGAACAATCAGTGTTCTTAACCACTGAGCCATCTTTCCAGCCCCTTCTCTTCACTTTTTTGATTGTTTCTTTTGCTGTACAGAAGCTTTTTAGTTTAATGAAGTCCCACTTACTGATTGCTGACCTTAATTCCTGAGCAACTTCTGTCTGATTTAGAAAATCCTTTCCTACACCTATATCCTGTAAGTTACTGCCAATATTTTCTTCTAATAGTTTCAGGGCTTCTAGTTTCACAATAAGGTCCTTGATCCATTTGGAGTTGACTTTTGTGCAAGATGAAAGGTAAGGGTCTAGTTTCATTCTTCTATAGGTGGAGATCCAGTTTTGCCAGCACCATTTGTTGAAGATGCTGTCTTTCCTCCACTGTGTGTTCTTGGCACATTTGTCAAATATCAAGTGGCTGAAACTGTATGTACTTGGATTTGGAT
>NW_008344185.1:1222498-1230905 GCF_000622305.1 Nannospalax galili | reverse complement strand
GAGTTTGGATCTTCAATGATGTTCCATTGATCTATGTGTCTATTTTTGTGCCAGTACCATGCTGTTTTTATGACTATGGCTCTGTAGTATGCTTTGAGATCTGGTATAGTAATCCCCCCACCATTGCTCTTTGTGCTCAGGGTTGCTTTGGCTGTCCGGGGTCTTTTGTGCTTCCATATGAATTCAAGGATGCATTTTTTGAAGTATGTCACAGGGATTTTGATTGGTGTTGCATTGAATCTATATATTGCTTTTGGTAGGATGGTCATTTTAACAATATTAATTCTTACAATCCATGAACATGGGAGGTCCTTTCATCTCCTGGTATCTTCCTCAATCTCTCTCTTTAACGATTTAAAATTTTCATTGTAGAAATCTTTTGTGTCTTTCATCAGATTTATTCCAAGATATTTTAATTTTTTTCCAGCAATTGTGAATGAGAGCATTTCCCTGTATTCCTTCTCCAATTGCTTGTTATTGGTGTGTAGAAAGGCTACTGATTTTTGTAGATTGATTTTTTAACCTACCACTAAACTTTGCTTCTCCTTCGCATCTCCCATTCATGATTCAAGGACTTTCTTCTCCCCTTCAAGACAAAAGTTATGCAATTTGGGAGTCTTTTAGATAGACCCACTGAAGGGGTACTCCAAATGCCTCACCTTGCGTCCCTGTTCAGTATGGAAGAAGCCAGAGCAGTCTGAATCCCTATTCTTTATTGGCAATTTGGGTAACCTCTTAAGAGGATGGTGTGGTAGAATAGGAGGTAGGAATTGCTTTTTTTTTTGTTAAAAGTATTTGGGAACTTGTATCTAATCCTTAAAAGATTTTAGGGTTTCCTCTTCAGAGGGGAGAATGTTGGGAGGGAGAGAGTGGGCATGGATTTGATCAAAACATCTTATATGCATGTATGAAATTCTCAATAAAGTTTTTGTAAAAATTAAAAACGATTGGGGACAGAGGAGATGGCTCAGTCTACAAAATGTTTGCTGTGCAAGCATGAGGACCTGAGTTATATCCCCAGAGCACACATTAACAAAAGACAGGCATGATGTTTCATGTTTGCAGTCAGTGCTGGGGATATGGAGGTCGGCAGATCCTTGCAGCTTGTTGGTCAGCTAGTCTAGTCTACTGTATGAGTTACACGTCCCAGTGAAAAGCAATGCGTCAAAAAACAAAGTGGATGGTGCTTAAGAAATAACACTTGAGATTGACCTCTGGCTTCCATATGCACATACATGCACTGACATGAACACATACACATATGTACCCACACCTACACCCACATCCACACACAGCTTCTCTAACGGGGCCATTCACACAAAGATATTGGAAACAACTCACAAGAAATGATGTAACAAGGGCTGGAGAAATGGCTCAATGGTCAAGAGCACTGACTGCTCTTGTAGAGGACCTGGGTTTGATTCCTAGCACCCATAGGGCAGCTAACAACTGTCCATAACTCCAGTTCCATGGAATCTGACTCCCTCATCTGACCTCCATGGCCATTGCACGACATGAGTGTACCTACCTAAATGCAAGCAATACACACACACACACACACACACACACACACACACAATAAATAAAATTTTTAAAATGATATAAGAGATGCTGAAGTTTTATGTCCAACACCCTTATTTAATGAAATGCCAAGGTATCTCCACAGAGCCACAGGCAAGATACTCTAGTATCAAAGTGGCCAGTCAGAAATAATGTATTAATGTTGTTCATATTAAAGGACCATTTCTAAAAGCATAAAGCAGAGATGGCTGGATTAAAAATTGAATAAACATCTCACCTTCGCTGTCACAGCATTCTAGGATGGAAGGATCTTCTCGAATCACAGCCGTCAGAGCGTTGACATCTCCATTAGATGCTGCCTGATACACCATGGTCAGGTCGACTTCCTCAGATGAGTCACCTCCATGAATCAAACAGAAACTCAGTGTGTGGAGTGAACTCACCCAAAGGATAACAGCATTCAAATTGTCACCCACACAAATGATTCACTAGGCCTCTCTAGTGAATCCAGGCAGAGGCTGAGTCAACCTAATCCCATGCTCCTTTGCTACTCCTGGAGAAAGATGGGCCACTGGGAATCATGTGCAATACCACCGTATGTTGGAAAGGAGCCTTGGGGGTTAGACACTCTTTGAAATGTTGTAACTTTCTTTACATATTCAGGTTCCACCAAATTAGTAACCTCTTCCTGGTTTCAGGTTACCCTTTTTTATCTGAAGCATGCTGCTTGTCTTTATAATTTGTTAGTTGTTGTGAGACAGGGTGTCTTGTAGCCTAGGTTGGTCTTGAACTCTCTGTGTAACTCTCCATGACCTTGAATTTCTGGTCCTCCTACATCCAGCTCTGAAGTGATGACATCACAGATGTGGGCCACCATGTCCAGTTTTACTCAATTGCTTGGGGATTGAAACCATGTGCAATTAGGTAAGTGCTCCACTAACCGAGGTATACCCACAGCCCTATTAGGAACTCAGTTCACCCATCTTTGAAAGAAGCATTATGCTCCTCTTTTTCTTCCAGAGCTACACTACACCTTTTCGTGCCTTCCTTTGTATGCAAGGCTGACCTTTGCTGACTATATCCCCAGATGCTCTTGCCCTCTTGCTGCCTATGGGAGGCACTGGCAGACTGGGAAGGGGGAAGATGGGGCCATCCTCCTGTCAGCTCAGCGGTCTAGCAAGAGCTGCCTCCCTTCCACTGGGAGCTTTCCCTCAGTGGATCTGGCTCTCGTTGGCCCCACCTGTAAGCTTAGTAGTAGGTTTTCAGTGGTGTTCATCTGTGGTATTTTGTCCTTGGATCCCACCTCATTTTTTACAGTCTCCTTTCATTAAACCTGTTTATTTTCAACCACCTGAGGTTGTCACAGATGCTATTTCTAGAAGAAATAGAGATATATGCAACTGCTTTGAGTGAGGCAGTCAGTCACCTGTATGCCTCTGTACCTTTGTATACAATTTAACCAGATGATTGTACTTCCAAGAGGGACAACAGACTGTGGGTTAAGGAACTCCAGGAGAGCACAGAGAAGGCTAGGAAGCAAGCGCTCTCATGGAAACCCTGGGTGGGAGGCTGTGTCAAGCTTCTCTGCTGGCTTCTCCTAAGGCTGTTTTTCCTCATAAGTGTAACTGATACTCAGGAAAGAAAAAGAGAGAGAAATTTTTAAAGTTGTTTTTCTTCTACTGTGGACATTATGCCCAAGCCACCATTTTAGTTCTTTGACCTTTAGTTGGCAGGAGTTCTAACCTTTTGGTTTGGTTTCTCTGTCCCAGTATTTCTGAGAAATCATTAATGATTTTTAACTGGCTAACTTGTTCCAGGACGAGATTGTACCTGAAAATGATTTGCTTATGACAGCACTGTTTTGTAAAGTAAATGGCTGCTTTCTAACTTGTCCATGTTTTTTTTTTGTTGTTGTTGTTGTTGTGTTTTGTGCTTTGTTTTGAAGCAGATTTGCTTGTCTAATTGCATCGGAGGTAAGGGTATCAGGACAAATGCCACTTGTGTGGTCAGTCTGAGGACTTGAGCTAGATGATTTGGGAACAAATTGTGCTTGTACTAACCAAGTGTGCGTGAGTGTGGGCCAGTCACCTTCGCTGGGGTGCGTTTTCTTATCTGTAAAATGGAGCTGATGATGATGAGGCTAACAACTACGTACCTTAGAAGGCTGTTGTGTGGAGGGAATGAATTAATACTAATCCTGTGTGCTTTTGGAGCCACCTGGTATTTAGTAAACATTGTAAATACTTTGCTACCACTCCCACACCAGTTTAAAATTTTGGCATATATTTAAGAAGGGCTCTTGTTGACAAGGCTAATAAAGAATCCATATATTGAGTGAGAGATGGCTAAGTAGTTAAGAGCACCAGGTGCTCTTGCAGAGAACTGGGGTTTGGCTTCTAGCACCCACAGGGCAGATAACAACCATCTTTAACTCCAGTTCCAGGGGATCCAAAGCTGTCTGTCTTCTAGCCTTCTAGGGCATTACATGCATGTAGTGCATTTAACATACGTAAAGGCAAAACACTCATATACATAAAAAAATTTAAAATCCATGCATTGCTCAGGATACGAACTTCATTATAAACCTCCCCATGAGTCTGGACACTTTGCTAAGATGATGCCCCAGATCTCTTGGGACAAGAAATAGGGCCCATACTTAAAAGACAGGCGTGGTTTCTGGTTATATGTGCATATCCAAAAATACTGGTAGTGGCACCTTGGAAGATTCTGGGTGGGCTAAGGAGCTGCTAAAGGTGACAGCAGAACTGTGGAGTTTTCTATTTGTTTGTTTTTGTTTGGAGACAGGGTCTCACTAATGGAGCCCTAGCTGGCCTGGAACTCACAATGTAGACCAGGCTGACCTCCAATTCATGGGTGATCCTCCTGCCTCTGCCTTCCAAGTGTTGAGAATATAGGTATCTGCGATCATACCCAGCCTGAACTGTGTTTTTTGTTTTTGTTTTTGATTTTGGGTTTTTTAAAATAAAGTATTTTAAAAATTCTTTTTATTTTATATGTATGAGTGTATTGCCTACATGTATGTAAGTGCACCCATGGAGATCAGAAGAGGGTGTCAAATCCCCTGGAACTGGAATTATGGATGGTTGTTAGCTGCCTTGTGAGTGCTGGAAACCAAACCTGGGTCCTCTACAAGAACAGTCGGTGCTCTTAACCACTGAACCATTTCTCCAGTCCCTGGTTTTTGGTTTGTGGAGACAGCGTCTCACTATGTAGCACTGACTGACCTGGAACTCACTGTGTAAACCAGGTTGGTCTCAAACTCACAGAGATCCACTTGCCTCTGCCTCCTGAGGACTGGGATTAAAGGCTCTTGCCACCAAACTGGCAAACTGCATTTTTTATAGTCCATATATTATATTATAACATGTTCGCACATTGTTAATGACTAAATGCAACAAGCTATGTAAGGCACACTCATCACAATGCCCCATAGAATTAAGATCCCCCAAATATTTTGTTGAAGGATCTTAATAAGACCACATTTAATGTGCAGTGTATCTGAATCCATAAAATATGCAGTAGCACTCATTGAATAGTGACTGAATCTCTCTTTTCTGTTGCTCAGCCTTCCCTCATGCTGATGTTAATCTGATTGCTGTCTGGGGACCATCCTGCTCTACTTTCAGCCCACTGGCTGATTCAATTGTATTGATTGCATCCTGATCAGGAGGCGGAGTGTGAGACCTATAACAAAGCTATTCAGCATTTACATCATCCCCACCAAGGCAATGGATTGGGGCTGTGACCCGATTAGAGTCTATAAAAAGCAAACACATTCTGGTGGGGGCTGTTGAGCGCAGTGCTCTCACTTTGTCCCAGCACCCATGAGTCTGGGAGCTTGGTCTCAGTTTCTGGACAGAAAACTGCATTTGAGAAGAAAAAAATGAAACAAAGGGAAAAGCAGAGCTGGGTAAAGAGAAGGAAATAGGTGAGACCTATTGACATCATTTAAGCCTCTGCACCAAGTCACGCCTCAGGCCAGCAGAATTTCTAGAGCATTCACATATGCCAATAAATTCCTTTTTATTTCTTGAGTCATTTAACATTATCTTGTGCCTTTGTTTTGATTTGTTTTAAGTCTGTGAAACAGTCTTAACCAAGGACAGGTTTTAGCAGTGGCACATGAGAAAAGAACTGAGAGTATTTGATGGACAGTTAGCTCCATAGGAATTAGTGATGTTTAAACAGTGGGGAGAGCTCTGGCTACGTTGCTGATTGATGGTCTCATAACCACACTGAGGGAGGTGCTAGGTCTTTTCCATTCTTATCTGGTCAGTGTTCTACTGAGATCTATAGCCTGTGGATTAAATGGGGCTACAGGGGGCTGGAGAATATTTGGAGGAGAATGGCCAAAATGAGATACCAGTGACCTTCATTCATGCCACATGAATGTCTGAAATAAATACATGTGTTTGTTCTGGAGAGGTCATGATACCAGTCTTTAGATATTTGAAGAGTTTTCTTTCTTTTCTTTTTTTTTTTTTTTTGTTTGTTTGTTTGTATTTTGAGACAGGGTTCCTATGGCCCCAACTGGCCTGGAACTCACTATGTAGACCAGGCTTGAAGAGTTTTTTAAATTAAAAACTATGATAAAATACACAACATAAATTTATAATTTTAACCATTTTTAAGCATGCTATGGCTTTTTGGGCATTCACAGTGTTGTACAACCACTACTATTGTCCATCTCCAGGCCCTTTGCCACCCATTAAACCCCATTCTTGTTTGTGTTCAGCCCCTGGAAAGCACAGTTCTGCTTTCTGTGTCTGTGAATCTGACTCTAGGTTTTTACATCCATGGAATCAATCATGTTTGTCTTTTTTGTGACTAGATTATTTCATTTATCATAATGTCTATGAGGCTCATTCATGTAGGAATATGTATCCAATTTTCCTTCCTTTTAGAGGCCGAGTGATGTTCTTTTCTGTATGTGGACCATATCTTATTTCTCTATTCATCTCCTGGTGGACCCTGGGTTCTTTTTAGTTATTATGAATAATGCTGCCATGAACACAGGTGTACAAATCTCTTTGATACTCTGCTCTCAATTCTTTTGAGTACACACTCAAAATGAAACTTCTGGTTCATGGTATCACTCTATTTTTATTTATTTATTTTTTGAATGAACCACCAAACTGTTTTCCATGGCAGCTGCATCATTTTCTCTCCCTACCATCTTCACACAGTTCTGATTCCTCCACATCCTCACACACTAACTTATTGTATGTGAGAAAGTATACAATTTTTTATAACATCCATCCTGATGAGTATAAAGTGACATTTAGTGGTGGTTCCTAATTGCATTTCCCTAATGATTAGCAACACTGAGCATATTTTCATGTATCATTGGCTACCTATATGCTTTTGGAGACATGTTTGTTCAAATCTACTTTGAAATTGGATTGTTTGGGGGTGGAACTGGTGTTGAATTATATGAAATACAAAGGAAGTTATATATTGTTGATATTTACTCCATTATCAGATATATGATGCACAAGTATTTTCTCCCACTCTATAACTTCCCTTTCTGCTTACGGTATCTTTGATGTCCAAAGTTCTTAAATTTATCTTGTAATCAAATTTGTCTATATTTTTCTTTTGTTGCTTGTGCTTTTGACATTATATCCAGGAAATCATTGCCAAATGCACTGTTATGATGCTCTTTCCTTGTGCCTTCTTCTAGGTGTTATGGTTGGGGTGTTATGGGGTAGGAGTCTAGCTGCTTTCTTTCCTCTGTGCCCACCTAGGTGCTTAAACATACATTTTGAAAAGACTGTTATTGAATGGCTATAGCACACTTGTTAAAAATTAGTCAACCATAGATGTATGGATTATTTCTGAACTCTCAGTTCCACCCCGTTGTTCTGTATGACTATTTTTATGCAAGTATCACAGGTTTTTATTACTGTAGTTTCTGGTAAGTTTTAAAGTCAGGAAAGGTGAGACCTCCCTCCAATTTCATATGTATTTGTAAATATATGAATGAATTTTCCTACCTCTGTAAAAATGTCTTTGGAATTTTGATGCAGATTGTTCTAAATCTACACTTAACAACTTTAGGTTTTCTATCTTAGGAAACAGGATATTTTTTCAATTATTGGTATCCTCTTAAATTTATTTCAGCAGTGCTTTATAGTTTTCAGTGTACAAGTCTCTTGCCTCCTTGGTTAAGTTTATTCCCAAGCACTTTATTCTTTTGTTGCTATTGTGAGTAAGATTGCTTGTCAAAGGGCATTTATGTAGACAACGTGATTATTAAATTGTTCTGTGAAGCAGTGAGAGGGACCAAGAAAGGTATTTGAGTCATCAGAGCTTAGTAAAAACATTTCAGGTCACTTCAAGATATAACCAGCATCCTGTTATTGAAGATGGGCAGTCTTGGCTTGAAGATCATCCAGGAAATGTGATTAGAAGGAATTCCTAGAGAGGGAAGCATAGAGAAGGGAAAAGGAAAGACCTGAATGGCTGATCAGAATGGACTTCAGAATTCCTTTAATCTAGAATATGCTGTAAACTATATAACAATTAGGAAGCAGGAAATGAGAAGCTTCCCTAGAGGCTGTGTAGAAACACCCAGTTTAAACTGTGGTTATTGTGAATCACTAGGCCTAAACTTGGAGCTCGTACAAAGAATTTCTGTAGAAATGAGAAAAGATGTTGCAGAAGTAACAGGTAGAAAGAAAAGAATGATGGAGGGTCTTTTTGGAATCTAAAATACCAGCAGGAGAGTTTTTTCTACTAAAGGCCATAAACTCCAAAGGGCCTAAATAATTAAACAACATCCCTTTTTTCTTATATGTGCATCTATGTATCTTTCTTTCTTCTAGCATCTATTCACCCATCTTTCATCTATCATCTATCTATC
>NW_008344185.1:1211981-1222376 GCF_000622305.1 Nannospalax galili | reverse complement strand
ATCCTATATCCTATCTATCTATCTATCTATCAATCATCTATCCTATCTATCTATCTATCTATCTATCTATCTATCTATCTATCTATCTATCTAATCATCTATCTATCTATCATCTATCTATCTATCAATCATCTATCATCTATCTATCTATCTGTCTATCTATCTGTCATCTACCTATCATCTAGCTATCTATACAGCCATCATCTATCATCTGTCAATCATCTATCTAACTAATCTATCATCTACCTACCTTCTAAGCATCATATGTCTATTTTTCTTTTCATGGAGCATTTTTTGAATGACTCCTGCCTCTGTGTGAAAGCTAAACAGATAAACTTATGCACACGTGCATACACAGAGAATCTAGCATTGTACAGAGAAAGAGAGAGACTGACAGTAGAGAAAATGAGAGCGACATGCCATGAAGAAATAGGAACAAAGAAGCACATGCTTGTATATTGTAAAAAGCATTGTGTGTATATGTGTACATATTTGAAATATGTAAAAGACTGAAAGAATATATATTAAAAGTCAAATCTCTTGGACATTTGTCTGAGCCTTTTATATTTTCCAAAGTTTCTATGATGAATTTATATTTCTTTTGGTTCATCAAAGTTAAGCAAGTTTTTCTTTGCTGAAATATTGAGAAAGGTATGTGGCTTAACATCTTTGCAATGGTATGTTACTGCTAAAAGTGTAGACAGAGCCTTGTATGTCTATAGCTGTTATGCTTGGGATATAATGTGTTCCCCCCAAAGGTTCGTGTGTTTGGGGCTTGGTCCCCAGTGGGTGGTGCTATTTTGGGACATTCTGAGAACATTTAGGAGGTAGATTCTGGTTGGAGGAGGTAGTTCCTAGGGATGAGGCCTTGGGGATGTCTTGTTCTTAGCCCCTTCTGCACAGTACACTGAACCCTCTGATATGTGAAGTTAAAAAAAAAATCTTTCCTTCTTTAAACTGCTTTTTGACTATTAGGTCATTGCTATGCAAAAGTGCCAGTAAATAACAACTAAAGAAACAAGGGCTTGAAATTTAAACTTCTAAAAACAAACAAACTATGCTTTCAATATTTGGGCCTATATAAATACTCTGATAGGTTAAAAAAAAAGCAGATAAATATTTTAAATTATTATTAACTTTTACCTTAAAAATTGGAGCGATAGATAGACATTCCTGATATCTTCTCTTTTTTTCATTTTCCATAGTAAACAAAACCAACTACTGTTTTCTGGATATATCATAAATTGTCTATGCAATTCCAAGGGCCTAGTGCTAACACTAGGGTACAACTGGCTAATAAGCAGCAATGTTTTGGGTGCTCAGACCTTCGCAGATTTTATACACACATAGGTTCCACTTTTAGAACTTTAACTAATGGCTCTGACCTTGGGTTACTGTGGACTTCTTTGGAAAGCTTTTGACTGCATCCATTATTGAGCCAACTTTGTTGAAGTTGCCTAGAGGTCAGCTTGACACCAACACTGCTTGAGCTGTGACCCTTTTGTGGAAGGGCCAGGTCAATGTAACAATATTACAGTTTTCAGAGTCCAAACCAGATGGTTGGAGAGACTTTCTTTCTTATTCTATTCTGAGGCTCTTTGGGTGACTGAATTCACCATAGAGTCACCCATGATGTTTGGATTCATTTTGGGCAATTACAGAGGGCTCTGCCGATCTTAGATTATTTTTTGGAGTGGAACTGATTGCATCTGAAGAATTTAAATGCACTCAGTCATCCATTTTCTCAGCGTCTACTATAGAGAGCAAAAGCACAAACACGAAACTAAAGAGTCTCTGTCCTTTAAACAGTGTGAGCCAGTAGAAAGACAAATGCCTACTTCATGATTGAGACATTAGGGATATTATTATGGCAGGACAGAAAGGAATTTTTATTCAAAGGAATACTTCACAGGGTATTCTCCTAATTTAGACCCCCCCCCCCCAGTTATCCTAGGTATTGTGGAACAGCAGAGAGACTGCATCTTAGGGCAACCCAGAATGACCCATCCATAAGGAGGTGAGAGAGGTCTTTGCACCTTTCAGGAGGTGCTAGGCTTTCACTGTACCCCAATGGCTCCATGTGACAACATTGCCACCCACTGGTGATGAAGAGTCTTTATGGACTTTTGCCACCCACTGGTGATGAAGAGTCTTTATGGACTTTGCCCTGAGCCAGGGAGGTGTCAATTCTGCTGAGTACAATTAAGAGCCAGTCTCGAACTCTCTACCCATACAGGATCAAGTTTAATGCTATTGGTGCAAATGGATGGCCCCAAAACGAAATCAGTCTCGTGACTTTGATCATATACAGCATGTGACACATAGCACACACACACAGAGGCAATATGGAAAAATGGTAGGAACACAGGTTTTTAGAACCCAATCCAGAGTTCAAAGTCTGGCACTGCTTATGAGACCTTAGGCAAGTTGCTCAATCTTTCTGTGCCCATTTTCCTTTTGTCAAATATGATCCGAATGGAGTCTCCCTCATGGATTGGAGAGCTAAGTAAGTTAATTCTACAAAGTGCTGAGAGCATTGCCCGGCAGAGCATGTGTTCAGTGTCATAAGAACAAGTATTAATAGTGTAATAATAATAGCTAATATTATGATGCATATTTCTTCTTTGCCTGTTTTCCCCTGGGGCCATTTGCTTTGTTCTTCAGGCTGCCAGGACTTTGTGAACTGAGGCATTTTTCTACTTCCCATGTTTTCTCGTCTAGTCCCTCAGGGTGTCTTGCCTGAGACTTTAAGAGTGCTTTGCAAGTGACAATCATATCCAAAAACGAGAGGTTATTTCTAACATTTCAAAGAAATAAATTTCTCTAAACTTTCTACATGCGCCAGCTGAGAGAACAAATAGCAAACAGAGAGTAACCTTCATGTTGTGGGGGCAGAAGGGAGAGATTCCATCTGTCGGGGCAGGAAGTTTTGCAGCAATAGTTGATCAAAGACAACACCTGACCATACTCAGACCTTTCTGATCCCAGGTTTGTCATGCAGTCCGCATTCTGTTCAGTGTTCTTGGGATGCTCCCTCAGAGCTGCGAGTGCTAGCCCATGTTTAGTCTGTCTCTCAGTCCCACAGGGCCTTGCAAATGGAATTTTGTCTTTTAGGAAGCATGTCTGTATTGACCTTCAGTACAGATGCCTCTCTAGAATGCACGTTTTTTCTTTTGTCCAGTATTTATTGATAATTAGTCACTAATTAATTTTTAAAGAGAATCATGCCATGTAGCCTTGGCTGGCCTGGAACTCACTACGTAGAACAAGGTGGCCTTACACTTAATGGCAATCCCCCTGCCTCTGTCTTCCAAAGCCAGGATTGCCAGCACGTGCGACCACGCCTGGTTTTTTTGGTAGCTTTTTGAGACACCGTCCTGCTAAGTTGCCTAGGCTTGCCTTGAACTCACTCTACCATCCAGGCTGGCTTTTAACTATTGGTGAACATCCTGCCTTAGCCTACTTTGTACTGAGACTACAGGCATGTACCACCATGCCCAGCTTAGAATGTATTTATAGAATGCACTGTTGTTTTAGTAATGTGAATTCTTAATAGATGTTTTTTAAAAATGTATAGGACCAGGCCGGGCGTGGTGGCGCACGCCTTTAATCCCAGTACGTGGGAGGCAGAGGCAGGCTGATCTCTGTGAGTTCAAGGCCAGCCTGGTCTATATAGTGAGTTCCAGGACAGCTGGGGCTACAGGGAGACCCTGTCTCAAAAAGAGCCAAAAAAAAAAATGTATAGGACCTTTAAAATTGTACTTAATGGGATAATTGTACTTAATGGTCAATTTTGTATGCATGTTCTACTCAAATGAGTTTTCTTACCCACTGATTTCTTGTAAAACTCTTGATTTTAATATGCTGTGTTAGTTCTGTAACTAGGCAAGTATAAGTTTTACAATAACTTTATGAAAGACTTCTATGAAGGATTGTGGTAGCCTGGCTATCTTTGGAAAGTGAAAAATAGATCAAGTGTTATGTCAACCATCTTTTCTCCAATTCCTCTTTATTCTGAATCAACTATATAAGTCTCCTTACCTCTTTCATTTTCCAGAAGTGGCTAGTAACAGAATCAAATATTACCATTTCTTTTGGGGATTCTGGGAAGGGTGAGAAATGGGTAAAGAAGCAAGGTTTTGGTTAGACTGGAGAGGACCCAACTCAGTTAAATATGATAGCTTCTTTCAAAAAGTGGAAATGATAGAAGAGTAGGTTTGGTATTGTTTTCCATTGATTCAGAGATAGTTCTTCTGGGTATAAATTAGAATAAATTAAAAAAAAAATTAACAGCCAGAGCAGGAGAAGGGATTACCCTGTAAGGCAGTGTGCTCTAACCATAATCCATGTCTCAGCAGGCTCTGAGCAAGTATATGTTGGGGATGTTCTTGAAGAGGCAATTGTGTTGAGTAGAATGCTGATCTCTAGGTTTCCTTTCATGATTGATAGTCTATGTATCTACCTAATATCCATGGAGAGCTGAATAGTGGGTCACTTGTCATTACATGGACAATAATTATTGAGTTGGCAGAATCTTAGAAAAGAAGGTCTTCCTTGGATCTTTAAAAGGCTTCTTCCTGGAGCCAAAGAGATGGCTCAGCAGTTAAGAACCCTCACTGCTCTTGCAGAGGACCCGGGTTTGATTCCCAGTACCCACACGGCAACTAGCAACTGTCTATAACTCCAGTTCCAGGGGATCTGATGCCCTCTTCTGACTGCCACAGGCATAGCACTATATAGGTACACTTACATACATGCAGGCAATACATTTATAGACATAAAGTAAAAATAATATGGCTTCTTCCTGTGACCTTCTCCTATGTCTACTTATATAACTGCCCCTAATGCCTAGAGCTCCAGAAAAGAGATTTTTTTTTTTTTTTGGGTGGAATGCTTCTTCTAATTATGTGGTTATTAAATAAATAATTTTAAAAAATAAATAAATAAATAAATAAATAAAAATTTATTTTTTTATGATTCATTTTTCCCAGCTATTTGGATAATTCCTGTTTCCCCCACTAATTTAAAATGCCAACCCAGTCATATACTAAATCATTACTAGCATTTTAGAGGAGGCTCCCCCCTATAACCCTTTCAGGGGAACCATGACCTGGGGAGCAGGGACCCTCAGAATTACCCTCTCTGCAGTGATTGGTGCATGAATTTGGGGATACAGCTAATATCTAGAGTCCCATGGAAGATCCACAGTAAAGGTTCTTAGCTTTAAATGTTTCTTACATAGTTTTGAATTCTAGAACTTTTGGTAGCCCATTTGCAAAGCTAGTGTTAGTCAAAACAGTCACTTCTACAGAGCATCTCCCAGTCACAACTAAAGTACCCACTGCTACTGCAGGGCCCACAGGGTCTTTTTAGGATTTTGTCACTGCCTGAGTAACAGTTTCAACAATGAGCAACATGTACATGATGCTCACTATATGCCAGGCACTGCACTGAGCATTTTCTATACATTAAATCATTCATTCTCACTTTAGGAGATGGGGACTGCAATTACTTTCATTTTATATAAAGGAACTGAGGTTCACAGTAGGTAAGTGACTTACCTAATGTTACATAGCTAGTAAGTGGCAAAAGCCAGTTAAGGCTGAAAGCTGTTAGGCCGAGATTCTATCCTCTGACCCATAGATACTGTGGTCTGTAACTGCCCTTTCACTAGAACAGGAAGACCCTATATAATCCAGTGAACTTTGACCTTTCTTTGGCACGAGATGAATATTCTACATTCCCACATTCCATTCTGTTTATGCAGGCTGGTCCTCACTCTCCACTCAGGTGTACAAGCTGTGTGACTCACAGATGTCACTGTGACAGAATTTATTATTATTGAATGCAAAAATATTTTATTAAGTTTTTGAGAATTTTAAACAGCATATTTTGATCATATTCACCCCCAACTATTTTTGGAGTTTTGAGGCAAGGTCTCACTCTGCATCCCAAGCTGGCCTGGAACTTACTGTATACCACAGTTTGGCCTCAAACTCATACTCTTCCTGCTTCAGACTCCCAAAGACTGGGATTACAGGTATACACCACTATGCTGGCCAAACATATATTATCATTACTGTTCTGCTTCATTATTGGTTGTCGTTGGTGATCTATTGCTGTACCTAATTTATAAATTGAACTTTGTCATAGGTATGTGTCCATATAGGAAGAAACATAGCATCCAGGGATGCTGTGATTCCAGATGCCCACTGGGAGTCTGCAGGAAATCCCCCAAGCAAAAGGAGGACTACTGTAATTACCTACCAGGCAGCAAGAATGACTTAGCCACAGAACTGGTACAATTTAATGAAGCTCATCAGAATTTTTAAATAAGTATAAAACTAAATCATCTATATTAAGTAATGAAGCTCATTATGATGGAAATATGAAACACTCAGGAATAAAACTCAAAAATATTCATAATAAAGTGAGAAATTTTATAGAAGTTTATTGTGGGATATAACCAGAAAGCTGAATTTGTGGAAATACACACTATGCTCACAGATAGAAGACTAAACAGAATAAGAAAATTTTAACTGCTACCAGGTCCATTTATGTTGAATGCCTTTCAATCAAGTTCCTACAACTTTGGAGAGGAGGCATCAGGAAAACATTAATTTTTATTTGTGAATAGAAGTGGATAACTATGGAGGAGGAAGAATATAGTTTAGTATTTTTTTAAAAGACTCATTTTATTTTATTTTTTTAATTTTTTTTGGTCTTTTTGAGACAGGGTCTCCCTGTAGCTCCAGCTGGCCTGAAACTCACTATGTAGATCAGGCCAGCCTTAAACTCATAGAGATCTGTCTACCTCTATCTCCTGAGTGCTGGGACTAAGGGCGTATGCCACCATACCCAGCATAGAAAACAGTTTTTAAGAAACCAAAAATGTGAGGGACTGGAGAGATGACACAGTGATTAACAGCACTGGTTGCTCCTCTAGAGGACCTGGATTCAGTTCCCAGCACCTATATGGTAGCTAACAACTGGCCTTAACTCCAGTTCCACCTTCTGGCCTCTGTGAGCATTGCACACATGTGGCACACCTACATATGTGTAGGCAAAACACTCATACACATTAAATGAAATTTTTTTTTTAAAAAAGAAAACAGATGTGACCCAGGTGGTTGCGTCAGCATCGGATGAGCAAGTTAGTCACTCTGCAAATCTTAAGCTTTGCATTGTCTTAAAGTCCTGGCTCCATTCTCTCAGCTGGCTTTTCATGTGTAGCTTCCTCTTTTTCCTATGTCAGGAATGCATTTCCACATTGGACTAGGGTATCTTCTGTGGTGGTGCCTGATTCCTCACATGAGGCACCATGATGCAGTATGTACTCTGTTAACAGAGAACTTCACTTTTGTAGTTGTTTGACCAAGAGTGGCCCTGACCTTGATCTGAGGTGTTCTGATTCCTCTCAGAATGGTGTTTGTTCCATCATTCTCTTCTCTTCTACTCTATTTCTAAAAAGGGCTCCTCTCGTGTTTATTGAGAAGCATATCAAACATGCCGTGAGAAAGGCATAAACAATCTTTTGATAACAATTTTACAGAGAAAGACATTACTTTTCTGACCCTGCTGACTCAGAACAGTACACAAAGACACAGACAAATGTCATCAACCTATGGCCCCATGTGCCTGCAGCCTTTGTGGGGGAGTCATTGTTTGCAATGTCATTCTTATTTTCAATGCCATTGCTGCCACATCTCACACACACATACATTGTTCTGAGTCAAGGGCACAACTGGGTCACAAATAAGGAACATGCTATAATACTAAAGAGGTGAATGCTGTTGCTTGGCTTGCTTTCTCCTTTTCTTTTTTCTTTTTTCAATTCCTTACAGGACCTCAGCCCACGATGGTGCCACTTATATTCAGGGTCGGTCTTGTCTCCTCAGTTAAACCTCTCTGGAAATGCCCTCACAGACATGCCCAGAAGTGTGTCTCCTAAGTGAGTCAACTCAATCAAGTTGACAAGTCAGATTGACCATCACAAGATGCTTATGAGCAATTGGAATGGAATAACTTCTAGTGGCATTAGGGCTGTTATCAGATACTTGCCTTGGTTTCATTGTTGCTTTATAAAACCAATGGATAAAATCCAAGTAGGTAAATGACTCTCCTCTGTGGGGCCTCACTAGAATTCAGGCTTGTTTTGGCGCTATGCCTTTTGCTTTATTAAAGGAGTGCTAGGACTAAAGGCCTGTGCCACCACAGCCAGCTCAGAAATGATTTCTTAATTAATTCTAATTTCTTTTTGAAAACTTAGCAAGTTACTGCGAATCATTGTGGGTTCAAGCATCTATTTGACAAAGAGAGCTAAGTCCATGCCCAGATCTCAACACGGATTGCATATTAGGGTTGCCTTGGGAGCTCAAAAACAAAAACAACTGATATCTGAGTTCTATTCTCAAACAGTTTGATTTAATTGACTTGCATTTTTGGATTAAAAATTATGCAAATCCAGAAAATACACAGTTAAAGATAATCACCATTAAATTGTTGGTGTCTTACAGATAATTTATTTTACTCATAGAAAAGGCAGGTTCCCTTTCTGGGACCCCTATATTTTCACCTGCTGCATGACATCATATAAGAGTGGGAGAAGTGTTTTCTGGAAGTGAGGCTTGGAGGCCGGAGGACCTGGCTGCATCAGCATGTCATCACAAGCCTCCGACTTTCTATCTTCCTCCCATTCACAACCTGAACCTTCTTTTATTCTTCATCCTGCACTCACAACAGACTTGGTTAAATCCTATTCCCAGCTATTTTGAGTGGTGATCCAATGCAAAGACCATAAAAAACATAGGTCAATTCATAATGAGCAAATGAAAGGGTTAATAGGTCTTAACAACTGTGAGGCTACTAGGCAAAAAACAATAGAAAGAAAATTCTGGAAGGTGCTACTGCCTGAGGTTGGTTTGGCCCCCAGGGCTTAGGACAGTAGCATTCTGTCTGTGGCTGAAGCTTGAGCTAGTGCCTGAATTGTCTAGACTAGTAATATAAATCCCAAATTTCATACAGTGTGTTCCTCCTGTGATTAAAATACCAGGAGTGAATCTGAGAAAGTGACTGAAATTCTCTGAGATCCTATGTGAGTTTGGCTGACACTGAGGTCATTTTAAAAATATTCTTTCTTTCTTTCTTTCTTTCTTTCTTTCTTTCTTTCTTTCTTTCTTTCTTTCTTTCTTTCTTTCTTTCTTTCTTTCTTGTGTGTGATATGCATATGTGAGTAGGGAGAGTGTGAGTGTAGAGGTCAGAGAACAACTTTCCGGAGTGTGTTCTGTCCTTCTATTATGTATTCCAAGGATTGGATTCAGGTCATCAGGCTTTCTGTGTAAGGATTTTTACCTACTGAGCCATCTTACTGACCCTAAAATTATTTTAACATTAAAATAAATTATAGCTAACAGCTTTTAGCATGATATAGGGATAACATGCTCTTTATACAAATATAATCTGCCTCTGCCTCCCAAGTGCTGGGACTACAGGCATGTGCCACCATGCCCGGTGACTCATTTTATTTTTAAATTATGTGTATGTGTGTGTTGTCTGTGTGTGGGTATGTGCACCTGAGTGCAGGTGCCCATAAAGGCCAGAAGAGGGCATCAGATCCCCTGGAGCTAGAGTTACAGGCAGCTGTGAGTCACTCAACGTGGGTGCTGGGAACCAAACTCAGGTCCTCTGGAAGAGCAACAAGTGCTCTTAACCTACGAGCCATCTCCCCAAGCTGTCATACTTTAGTGTTTGAATATCAGTTTTTAAAATTTCTTTGGAAGGGTGTATCAGGAACTGGTTTAATTGTTTTGCTTCCAAAGAGGGGAACTGGATGGCTGGAGTTAGGGGAAAGGCAAATTAGCGTTGTACCTCTAGGACATTTTCATATAATATTAAGTAAGCAGAAAAATGAGAGAGTCAATTCAGGTAAATTTTAGATTTCTCTCTCATGGATTTTTAAAAGTTGTGTGCATTTTATGCAATACATCTTTTTCATCTTTAGATCTCCTCCCCTATCTACACTCCCCCCACCAAACTTCATGTATTCTGTTATATATGTTAAGTCCTGTTGAGTCAAATTTGTTTCCCCAGATGTCCCTCAGTGTGAATTCATACACTGGAGTCTGACCAGTCTATCCAGCATCACTCCCTTAAAGAAGACCAACTCTCCCTCACTCAGCATGATCAGCTGCCAATAGTTCCTCAGCTAAGGTTGGGGCCTCCTGCCCATTCACCCAGTTCTATGCTGGGTTTTTGTCTGAGTTTGCATGGGTCTTGAGCATGCTATCACCATTGCTGCAAGTCATATGAGCAAGATTCCAGAAGCCTGGAAGACTCTTTTCCTTATGATCATGCACCAACCCTGGCTCTTACAGTCTTTCAGCCCCCTCTTCTACT
>NW_008344185.1:1210685-1211971 GCF_000622305.1 Nannospalax galili | reverse complement strand
ATTATATAAATAATTTTGAGTTTTGCTGTTTTTATAAGCTATCAGGTCATAAACACTTTCTCATGTCATAAGATTTGAAAATATCACCTGTGAAATATGGCTACAGTGTGAATGACTGTCCATGATTGGACTTAGTGCAACTAGTTTGATATTCACTTACTATTGGACATTTAAATAGTTTACTTTTGGGGATTGTAAATTCTGTTGCTCTTCTGAATAATATCATTTATATATTTTTATATAGGTTATATATCATATATTTATGTATCTTTGATTATTTCCTTTCTGAGATACAAAATACATTCCTAGCAATGGACCTTAAAGTCATTCTCCATCAAACTGCCTTCAGGAAAAGGTAGAGCAACATGCCCTCCCCACACAGAGCTTGAGAACACTCATTTCACCCCAATCCTCAATGAGTCTGTATATTATCATTTCTTCATGAATTAATGCTGCTGTTAGGGAAGGAGAATGCTAGTCATTTTGAGTGGTCATTTTATTGTTTGTGAGTTTTTTTTTTCACATTTGTGGCCATTTTATGAATTAACTACTGGTGTCCTTTATGTTTTATTATTTCAAGGTGTGTATCTAATTGATCTCAAAGAGCTTTGAATGCAGCAAGGATACTAACTCTTCCTCTGTTGTAGATACTGCAGCTGTCTTTACTTGTGTACAGTTTGGCTTTGTTAGTTTTTGTTTGGTTCTAAGAACACATTTATATAATCAAAACATAAGGATACTATATTTTAAAGTTTATGTAATTGCTTTTGCTTTTTGGTCTTTTGTCTCCCTGTAGCCCCAGCTGGCCTGGGACTCACTGTAGACCAGGCTGGCCTTGAACTTACAGATCTGCCTGCCTCTGCCACCCGAGTCCTGGGATTAAAGGCGTGTGCTACCATGCCCAGCATGTCATTGCCTTTTATGATTAGAAATGTCTTTGTTGAAATTTATATAAACTTATTTGTAAACATTTGACTATGCTTAACATGAATTTTTAAAATTTATTTATTTTTTGCTCTCCTAGCCTACACTACTATCCTCAGGCCTATTGGGGTAAGTCTATAGCGCAGCTCTCCGCGCCGGGACTCCCTAAGCCACATTCACCCTGCCATCCCTCCTGCCGTTCTATACTCCTAGTTTGGGCCCTGCGCCATTCCTAGTCTTGGGGCCCCACACACCTGGGGAACCAATACTGCTTCCCGATCCTTCTCACCCAGACCAACTCAGTCCCTTTCTTGGGCTCCAGGAGCACTGCTTCTGGTCCTGGCCCCGCCCTCTCCTCTCTC
>NW_008344185.1:1199474-1202645 GCF_000622305.1 Nannospalax galili | reverse complement strand
TTGGTCTTTTTGAGACAGGGTCTCCCTGTAGCCCAAGCTGTCCTGGAACTCACTACGTAGACCAGGCTGGCCTCAAACTCACAGAGATCCACCTGCCTCTGCCTCCCAAGTGCTGGGACTACAGGCATGTGCCACCATGCCCGGTGACTCATTTTATTTTTAAATTATGTGTATGTGTGTGTTGTCTGTGTGTGGGTATGTGCACCTGAGTGCAGGTGCCCATAAAGGCCAGAAGAGGGCATCAGATCCCCTGGAGCTAGAGTTACAGGCAGCTGTGAGTCACTCAACGTGGGTGCTGGGAACCAAACTCAGGTCCTCTGGAAGAGCAACAAGTGCTCTTAACCTACGAGCCATCTCCCCAAGCTGTCATACTTTAGTGTTTGAATATCAGTTTTTAAAATTTCTTTGGAAGGGTGTATCAGGAACTGGTTTAATTGTTTTGCTTCCAAAGAGGGGAACTGGATGGCTGGAGTTAGGGGAAAGGCAAATTAGCGTTGTACCTCTAGGACATTTTCATATAATATTAAGTAAGCAGAAAAATGAGAGAGTCAATTCAGGTAAATTTTAGATTTCTCTCTCATGGATTTTTAAAAGTTGTGTGCATTTTATGCAATACATCTTTTTCATCTTTAGATCTCCTCCCCTATCTACACTCCCCCCACCAAACTTCATGTATTCTGTTATATATGTTAAGTCCTGTTGAGTCAAATTTGTTTCCCCAGATGTCCCTCAGTGTGAATTCATACACTGGAGTCTGACCAGTCTATCCAGCATCACTCCCTTAAAGAAGACCAACTCTCCCTCACTCAGCATGATCAGCTGCCAATAGTTCCTCAGCTAAGGTTGGGGCCTCCTGCCCATTCACCCAGTTCTATGCTGGGTTTTTGTCTGAGTTTGCATGGGTCTTGAGCATGCTATCACCATTGCTGCAAGTCATATGAGCAAGATTCCAGAAGCCTGGAAGACTCTTTTCCTTATGATCATGCACCAACCCTGGCTCTTACAGTCTTTCAGCCCCCTCTTCTACTATGGTCCCTGAGCCCTGGGTGGGTGAGGTTTAATATAGGAGTCCTATCCAGGGCCATGCACTCTGCAGTCTCTTATTCTCTATGCTTCGGCCAGTTGAGGCTTTCTGATGTTAATTTCCCTCTGTTGCATGCGGAAGCTTAGCTGGTAACCTCTCACAGATTTTAAAAACTGATATGTTAAAAAATAGCAGAGTAAGTTCTGATTCACTGATCAAAGATGTGGTCTCAAGGATGAAGCTGACAGAACCACAACAAAGGTGCAGGGTGCCAAGATCCAAAGGATTCTTTCTTTTTCTTTTTCTTTTTTTTTCAATCAAGTGCTGTTTCATGTGACCTTGTTTACAGCATCAGAGCTCTCTGAACTATCTCTTGGAGAAATATCAACTTGTTGCTACACAGAACAAACGGACTTAGTGGGAGGATTATAAGGGCATCTCAGAAGTTTCTGTGATGGAAGCCAAATCCTGTCCTTGCAGCTCTCTCACCCTCGCATCAGTTCCACAGGTCATATTCTAGAAACTTCTCACTTCTTTGAGGCTCCTCCTCTCCCCTGCTGAGATGCTGAGACCATTCTTTGCTCCATAGGGTAGCTTCTATGGACGCTTATCCACTCCATCTAGAAGCTGGACTCTCACAGTGAACTGAGATTTCTTGGCCTACTTTCCTATGGAAGGAAGCCCAGCTCAGGGCCCAAGGCCAGCAAATGGAGAATCAGGTTCCCTGCCAAGAGCTCCAACTGCCTCACCTTTCTTTTCCTTTTACTACTAGATGGCAAGAAAGGCTTGCTGACTGGGCTGTTGCAATAGTGAAGCTGTGTCTTGGGCTGGAGAAGAGTATGTGAGGGACTGGGAGCTAAAAGTCAGAGTTAACATGGCTGCTTTGCCTTTATCTTGTGTGGCTTGGGCAGTTGTGGCAGGGATTAAATGAGATCATTGGAACAAAGAGTTTGCTACAGTGCCTGATACATAAACCTAGTGCTAGCTTCTCTTCTAACTATTACTTTCTGTTTGGAAGCTGGTCACTAAGCCGAGTATAAGCATGAGCCATCTTGCTACCAAGAAGCTGGGCACAGGCTGGGACTACAAGACTCTGAAGAGCACATTCCTTCATTAGATAAAGGGATGCATTTTTTGCACTGTACTTGCATTCCTTTGGTTTTTAAAATAAAGTAGTTATCAATTTCATAATTATGAAAAAGTTAACTATTTTAGAATCAATTAACATCTAATATTGCAACATCTCTACCCCCAGGTGACCATTGTAAAAGATTTGAACAATACTAAGACAGACACATCACCTATGTAGTGTTCTGACTGGCATTACGTGATCTCAATTACACTATGAGCAAGTAAGAGACAAAGTCCAAAAGTGGGACTACATTTCTAACAAAAGAGGAAGACTATACTTTTAAAATATAAATGTTCTCCTGGCCCACTCTCCTGCCCTCAGGCCTCTCTTGGGGTAAGTCTACCAAGCACCCCTCCGTACCTTGACTCCCCCAGCCGCACTCACCCTTCCATCTCCCCCACTGTTCTCTACTCCAAGCTTGGGCCCTGTACCATTCCTAGTCTTGGGGCCCCAGACACCTGGGGAGCTAGTGCGCCATTCCTAGTCTTGGGGCCCCAGACACCTGGGGAACCAATACTGCTTCATGATCCTTCTCACCCAGAGCAACTCACTCCCTTTCTTGGGCTCCAGGAGCACCGCTTCTGGTCCTGGCCCTGCCCTCATCTCCCTCTACTTCCCTGGTCCTGCAACACCCGCCAGCCTCTTTCTGGGGCTCCGAGGCTTACCTTTCCTCTCCCTGATCCTTTGCATCCAGTACAACCCAGCTACTCAATCCACTCCCTGGGAAATCCTGGGGCTTCTTCCCTCCCCATCTGCCTTTGCATCCCTGCATGGCGCAGCCAGGGCCAGGGTCTCAGGTCAGTCCAACACCCAAGTTCCTGAGGCCAAAAGCATTCATAGAAGATTCCAGACCTAAGGAGAAAGTCTGAAAACTTCTGACCCATGTTGGAATTGGGCCACCGTGGAACTCCTGAAGACAAAATGAATCCGGCCACAACAATATAAAATCAAAAGAGAGAACCAGAAGCTTAGACGAACCAGCTCTTCATACCCAAAAAGTAAACCACAAAGACAC
>NW_008344185.1:1184486-1193547 GCF_000622305.1 Nannospalax galili | reverse complement strand
GCATAATAATTCATCTGTAAACCTAAAAATATACAGCCAATTTTGAAAGAGATATACCCTAGCTCAGAAAAATGTTATTGAATAGGTTAATGCTGTTGTAATGAAATGCTTCTTCTAATAAACAAAAAAATATAAATGTCATAAGAGTCAAAGAGAGTCTCTAGAAATGTACCAGATTAGAGGCAAGTCAAGAGACACGCTAACTGAAAAAACCTGCTTCTAGACAGCATTTTCCATGGAGTTGGGAGGGGTTACTGCTGTAAAAGACATTATTGAATCAGCAGACAAAATTGGGATGCAGACAGCAGATTAAAGGTATGCACACATATACCCCCTACCCCATACCCACACCCAGAAGCATACAGAGAGTGAGAGAGAGCAAATGATAAAATGGGCTAAAATACTAAGGTGAATCTGTGTAGAAACTATTCAAATATTTTTCATACTATTTTTAGTCTTACATTTCTATAAATTAAAAATTATTTCCTGGAGCTGCAGAGATGGCAGAACAGGTAAGAATTTTTGCTGTGCAAGCATGAAGATGTGAGTTTGATCCCCAACACCCATGTAAAAAGTAGGGCGTGGCCACATGTGTACCTGCTGTGAGGGGCAGGATACAGGATTGCTGGGGGCTGGCTGACCAGACAGTCTAGCTGAAATGGTGAGCTTCAGCTTCTGTGAGACCCTATCTCAAGGAAATAAGGCAGCAATACAGCAGGACACCCACACCTTTCTCTGGCCTCCTCATATGTCTGTATAGGTGTGTGAACCCACCTACATATGTGCATACACCACTCATACATACACATTTCTCTGTCTCTGTCTCTGTCTCTCTGTCTCTCTGTCTCTCTCTGTCTCTCTGTCTCTCTGTCTCTCTCTCTCTGTCTCTGTCTCTCTCTCTCTCTCTCTCTCTCTCTCTCACACACACACACACACACACACAGAAATTATTTCAAGTAAAAAGCTAAAAAATGGCTGGGGCTGTAGCTCAGTGGTAGAGTATTTGCTTTGCATGCATTAAAACCCAGCATGGGCCAGAAAAAAAAAAGCAAAAAATTTATTAGAGCACTATTACCTATTATGTACACATATTTAATGTTCTGAGACCATATTTAGAAATGTAAAATATATGTCTTTTTCTCCTTCCTCAGTATAACCAATGAAATAGAACAGATTAATAACCAAGTGTCAGTCTCAATTTTCACAAAGAGAAGCAAATGAAGGGCCCTTATTAAGCATACAAAACTATTAGTGGAGAGTCAACAGTGGGGTGGAACTATCATGATAAAAAAATCAGAAGATCCTAGTTGTAGACCATTCAAGACACGAGTTTTCAGAATAGCAGACACCGTACCGAATGTCCCACAGGCTTTCTGAGATTTGCCAGTGCACTCAGTATGTGATAACACTTCAAAATGAGGTGGTGTCTAGCCCAGCCACATCCTGGACACCAACCCTGGATATCAGTCACTCGGATCTTTGCCTTCTTACCTTGGTCCATGTTTGGGTATGGGTGAAATGTTAGTTTCATATAAAAAGAGCTAAAAGTTTAGTAGTTTTCTTTTTTAAAATATTTTTATTATTTTTATTTATTTTGTGTGTATGAGTGTATTACCTGCATGTGTGTAAGTGCACCTGTGTTGTGCAATGCCTGAGGCGGCCAGAAGTGAGCATCGGATCCTCTGGAACTGGAGTTAAGGACAGTTGTTAGCGCCCATGTGGGTACTGGGATTCAAACCTGGGTCTTCTGCAAGAACAGCCAGTGTTCTTAACTGCTGGGCCATCTCTGCAGCCTTTAGTAGTTTTCTTTTAGGTACCAAAATGATGGTACCAAAGGGGAAATCCATAGACATGAGGTAACTCACAGAGATGCCCAGTCCTGCAGTATTGTAAGTTGATGAACAGAGAGGGTGGGAAAAGCTCAGTGTGGTGACCCAGCTCAGTTCTGGATGAGTTGAGGGTTAAGACTTCTGAAGTGGTTCCTGTGAGTTTGTTGGAAACAACAGAGCAGATACAGGAGACATGTGCTTCCTTGCTCCCTGGATACCATTTCCAGACTCCCATACCTAAGAGTAGCGCTTTCCTGTGGTGGACAAAGCTGTCAATGACATCACTCGCCTAGTCTTCTAACATTTAATCATGCTCATTCTGTGACTGGTAGGTATTTGGTTAAGACAGGTGCTTCCTTCGGTATACATTGATAAAAGGAGCTGGGAAGGGTGGAAAGAGAGGAATGAATACTATTCATAGTATTCATATGAATACTATTCATACTGTTCAATACCCTCAGGCTATTGAGGGTAGAACCTTCTGAGATGGGAACAGACAGGCGTCACAGCAGTCTCTAGAAGGGATGGGTCTCTGGAAGTCTTCCCTGGGAGCTGGCTGACAGGAAGAAGAAAGGAACAGAACAGAGGAAGCAGAGAAAAGCGGAAGGCTTGGTCTTAGGTGCCTGAACTCTGGAAACACATTCTTCTTCCATCTCTATTTCCTGTCTGTTCCTCTTCTTAAACAAGACAGGGACAAGATAACCTGCCTTTCAACTCAGTTGGAACAGATAATCTGCTTTTGATCCAGTGGGTGGTGTTTTGCCTTGTGGTCTCCTGTTAGACATTTGCCTGAACTGTCAATCAGAAGTCAACCTACGAATCAGTGCTCCAGTTTTGTTTCAGACTTTTTCAAAGCCTTTGAGCCTGAAACCATTAGCTAACGCCAAGTAAGTCCCTATCTCTGCAGTCTCCTCTGCCTGTCTTTCCCTGCTCTCTTCCTCAAATCCCTTTTGAATTTGCTTCTTCTGTCTTTGGAAGCATCTGGTTCTTACACTGCAATTTCAACTTTTGCTCTTTCAGCAAAGTGCAAATCTCTTTGTTTAGTAGTCTCATTTCAGATGAGAAGTTGAGATTTAAAATCAGCACACCTGTGTGTAGAAGCTTTCAAAATCTAAACAGAATGGGATAACAACATCCTGATTATGAAAATAAATGGTTCGTTAATTTGATTCTTGTTGATGCTTTATTTTTTCCATTTAAATTTAAAAATATTTTATTATTTTTGTTTTATGTATATGAGTGCATGCATCTATGTGAGTGCACCTGTGTCATGCAATGCTGTGGAGGTCAGAAGAGGGCTTTGGATTCCCCTGGAACTGGAGTTAAGGACGGTTCATAGTCGCCACATGGGTGCTGGGAACCAAACCCGGGTCCTCTGCAAGAGCAGTCAGTGCTCTTAACTGCTGAGCTATCTCTCCAGACCCCCATTTAAATTTTATATTGCCCAAGAAGGCAACATATTATGTCAAAAAGAACATATGGTTTGAGGTGAAACAGATTTAGGCTGGAATCCCACTTTGCTTCTTACTTTGTGGTAATGTTGGGTAGGTTGTGAGCTTTCTAAACTCCACAGATAAAAGGTATAAAGAGAATTGGGCTGATACTGGGAGTCGAAAAGTCTGGCTAAATGCAGCCATTAGCATAGGGGGCCGGTTCTGCTAACTGCTCTGCAGACTTGAGCTCTCCTCTCATGCTGTCATGTACAGCCCCTGCTCAGAGTCAGCACCAAATGAACGCTCCCTCCCATTTCTTATATGCCAGCTTTTCCTCTAACTTAAATAAGAACTGGTTTTTACCACAAACCATGTCATGGGGTTGCCTGCTTTCTGAGAGTTGGTGTCTCACTTCATGTATCAGGTCAATGGTGACTCTAAAGACATATGCATGTCTTGACTCCCAGAACCTATGACTATTGCTTTATGTGGGATGAAAGAAAGATTATCTTTGATTGGAAAAGCTAGGGTTAGGCTGTAGCTCCTGAGGAGTTTATCCTGGATTGTCTGGGCCAGAGGGAGTTTCAGACATGCACCGTGCACACAGAAGATGCACATACACAGTCTAGGGGACAGAGATGGAGGCAGAGATGGAAATGACAAGGCCATGGACGCCTGAAACTGGAAGAGGCAGGGAAAGATTCGTCCCTGAAAGTTCTGGAAGGAGTATGCTCCTGCTGACTCTCGATTTTAGGCTTCCAGCTGCCAAAACTATGAGAGAGCAAATTTCTGTTGTTTTAAACAGCTGGTGGTAGTTCATTACAGTAGTTCTAGGATACGGGTAACCGGTCTGAATCTGAGCAGGAAGACCAACCCTTTCATTTTCTCAGCGATGATTCTCCAAGAGAAACAGGCAGTGAGGAGCCTACATCCCGCCATGTGCCTGCACACTCCACCCAGCCTCATCAGACTCATTTCCTCACAGAATTGGGGTAGGGCCTGGCCCTCCTGGCTCATCACCACATGGAGGCCCTGGGGACCAGCTGTTTCTCCTGTTTTCTTTCTAGGGCCTGGAATTTCTTCCGATACAGCAAAGTTTTTCTTGAAGTTGAGGCAAAACTGAAAATGCAGATTCCTTTGTTATGCAACACTTCGACTTCAGCAGGAACCGCTGTGCTTGTGTAGTAAATGATTTTACTATAGTCCTTTCCTGCGTGTGGGCTTTGAGAGGGAAGCTAGCCAGGAAGAGTATGTGGTACCAGGGAGCTGTTGCTATGGTGAAAGCAGAACGAAAGCACAAGATGCAGAAGCCCAGAGTCCAGAAGACCCAGGCTTCCTCCCTCCCGAGGAAGGTCAGAGCCTGGGCCAACCTGGCAGATAACCTGGTCTGGAAGACCCCAGAGACCCTGTGGGTATCCAAGATCATCCACAGTGTATGGGGGATGAGACTGAAGACCAAGATTCTCATTGTTAGAGCCTGTGGATCACTCTGTATCGCATGCTCCCTTATTTGCTGCACAATCATGAAATGAGTTCTGGTCTATGCCCACCCCACAATAGTTGCTAGGCCAGAGATCTTGAGTAAGGGGAAGCTTCCCTGTTGTCTAGATAGAGAGCACCCTGGCCTGGATCCCCTGTTAGTAACTGGTGGGTTGTGACTGTTAGAAGGGCCACCTTGAGTCATTCTTTTGCTCAGTTATCCCTCCTGAAATGTTAGGGGGATGAGCTGAATGACTGGTTCTCAAACTGGGCTTCAGATCAGAACATCCAGGACATGTTTATCAGGTCATAACCATACCCATCAAACTGGAATCTCTGTGGGTTTGATGCAGGCATCTCCATTTCCCTCCATTTTACCTCACCGGAGATTCCAGCCCCTCCCTCCTGCACCTCCCAGCCATTTGTTTGTAGTTCAGTCCTAAATGCACATGGCCTTGTGGTCTCAGGAGGTGCTGTGGATGGTTCACTGAGAGGGAACTCTATGCAGCAATGGGAAAGTTGTCCTGCCTGCTGGGGTGAGACTTTGCAGTGGTGCAGCTGCTTGGGGTCACTCAGGCTCCCAGGAGTAACAACTCCTCACCATGTTTTTAAGGCCAATAAACTCATTGGTTCTGGGACCTTGGCGGAATCATACTTCGGTTTGTCATCCATAAGGAAAGGGTAAACATTTGTTTACATCTCCCCAGGGAAAGAATCCTTACAACACATTTAAACTTCTAGAAGAAATGTCTCTGTCAACATCTGCATGTAAACCTGTTCTTGGTTTCAACTCTCCAGATGTTGGTTTCATGGAACATCTGCATGTGAACCTGTTCTTGGTTTCAACTCTCCAGATGTTGGTTTCATGGAAAAATCCTTCCCCAAAACTCCACTCTCAGTTTTTCCAGAGTCATTTCACTTCATTAAATTTTTGCCTAATGATATAATATTAGAAATCTGCTCAGTTTATAAAACTTATTAAGATCTTTTCATGCTTTTAAGAAAGATAAGGAGGCCGGGTGTGGTGGCATACCCTTTAGATCTCAGCAAAGGCAGGCAGAGCTCTGTGAGTTCAAGGCCAGTCTGATCTACATAGTTCCAGGCCAGCTGGGGTTACAGAGAGACTCTGTCTCAAAAACCCAAAACAAAACAAAACAAAACAAACAAACAAACAAACAAAAAAACGATTAACAGAACTACTTGGGGATCATTTGTTAATCAATACTCCAGAACTTACTTGCTCTAAGTGGTACTCTGAGTTTCTGAGTAAAATAATGAATGTAAGCTAATCTCCCAGCAGTAACAAAGCCCTGTAACTGAGCAATATTATATTTAAGCTGGAGATCAAGAGGTGAAAAGTCTTTTCCTCTTGAGGATCTCCAGGTCTGAGGGGTAATAATGATAGCAGTAACAGCGGCAGCAGCCACAATGTGAAAACACTTCTTGTACCTCAGGCAATGTGGTAACTGCTTCTTAAGTATTATTTTAGGTCTTTGTAACAACCCTGCTACATAAACATTATTTCGTTTATTTTACTGAGGAAACTAAAGTCCAGAGAAGTTAGGTAAAATACCAAGGTCACATGGCTAAGATGTAGAAGCCCCTGCTATTCCCATCATACAGTCATTCCAGAGAGAAAGGAGGCAGAAATGTAGAGAAGGCAAGAAGGTTATGTTTATGGGAAGAATCCAGTTGAGGGTAGAGGAATTGCTATGAATTGCTCTCACGAAAAATGTTAGAAGGAAATAAATATTCTAAATTAATTATGTCTTGGCCTCATTCCTGTTAGAAGGCACCTCATTGGAACAGATTAATTCATTATGAAGGGCTAGCTCTGTAGTCAGGCCCTGCTCCTTCAAGTTAGTCCTCAAAAATAAACCTATTGTTTCTCAGTGATTGCACTGCTCAGCAGCATCGTTTTTCAGCCAGCGTGAAAGCCTTGGTTCTAAGCAGATTTCTTGCATTTGCTGATTGCGGTCAGTGGAACAAAATGTACAGAGAGGAAGGGGATGGGGTAAGGAGTTGGAATAAGCCCCTTTCCTATGGTGCCTCTCTCCAGATACAATGTGAACCAGGATGTTCTAAAGGTACACACACACACACACACACACACACACACACACACACACACACACAGAAAACCAGGTACTTTACAAGCCTAAATCCAAGCTATTATTGAGATACCTACTGAGCAAACATCATCCATCTGTAAAGCCAGATACAGACTGAGGGAAGGGAGCAATGGCCTCAATCAGCAAAGGGGAAAAAGAGAGAATGGGTTTTCACAGTGAGGCTTCACAAGCCACCATTTCCTGCTGTAGCCAAAACAAGTAAAACCACCAAAGGAACTTAAGATGCAAAAGAATTTCATAGCATAGAGAATGGATTAAACGCCAGATAATTTATAAAAAGGTTCTAGAAATGTTCATTATAGTTAAAGAGTGGACATTTCCTCCACATACATAGAACAAAATGTATAATTACACAGATTACAAGTGCATGTGTGGAGACATACTGCATATGCAAAATGCATATGTGTGGACCTGATGGCTAGACAGCTGATGATGATAAGGATGAGTTAATTCCACAGCAAACTTTGCCTGTGGAAAATCACTTCCATTCTGGAAATGATGGGTAAGAGAGAAACACTCTGACATTGCAAATAATATGTCACTCTATAGTCTTGAGTGAGATATTGTGTCAGCCTGACCCATATATGGGCCACGTCTCTCCCTGAAGGGAATCCACTGTCTTATGAAGCTGTAGTGATAAAATACTGGGTTTACAGGCTGGAAAGAAGCACAGGATGTATTCTTATATTACTTTCTTTAGTATACATTTAAAAAACAGCATGAAGACAACACTATCTAAAGTAGCTAATGCGCTTTAAACCCAGTTTTTAAAACTAAGTCGAAATACTTTAACAAGATATAACAAGATAGAAAGATCATAAGCTTATTATTTTCCAAAAAGCTTATTAAGTTATAAGTGAGCCTTCATAACAGATTTGTTTTCTAAATGAAATCTTCTTTCCACTACACACACACACACACACACACACACACACACACATACACACACACACTGGCGCCTCGCCTTACAACTGGAAATCCCTTTTGTTGCTCTAACAATGCCCAGAACCAAAGGACCTATAAAGCAGCATTTTACCTTTCTGTTGATCAAACATAGGAGAGGCGTTGAAATCCATGGTAGCCTGTCTCATCCTTTACCATCTGAGCAGCAAAAAGCATCCAGGGCTCTGGAGAGGAGAAAACACCATCTCACATGATGTAGTCAGCATGTCAGTCAGCTACAGCATCGCTGCTAAGGCTCCTGTTTGAGATTTAAGCATTCATTATAGCTGCAGGTTGCTGTGAAGGCCAGCGATAAAAAATAAATAAATAAATAAAAGAGAGAGAGAAATATTCTTCTCTAAAACCTGCAGGGGAGAAAGAGTTACTCTCAGCCCCATTCAGCTATACTCACGCATAAGTACTATACACCTCACCCCCAATTGATAGACAAAGCAGCCAGAACCCTAAAAAACAGTGCTCATGGAGGTGCCTGCCTTGAATCTGGGCCAAGAAAACGCTGCAGGTCAAGAGCTTGTTAGGCAGCTGGAACGTTGCTTTAACCCAACTGAAATCTCAATGGGTGAGTGAGGATTCACAGGGCCAGACAGAGCATGTGCGTAGCTGCCAGTGCAGACTGCGTTGGGCTGTGCTCTTGGTGGAGTGAGAGCTGCATTTGGGTCATGTGAACAGAGAGTGCCATCTCAATGGAATAGGACGTAAATATTGTAGCAGGAGGCTGCAGGCCACGTGTCCTGTGGAGCAATTATGCATCCCTGCAGCTCAGGGATCTTCAGCTCTCTTTGGAGTGTTCCTACTGAGAGGAAGGCTGGGGAGGAAGTGCTATTTGAAAGGTGGTATTTCAAGGCTCAAGTATTAGTGCCGGCAAAATGAAAACAGTCTGCAGTCACGAGGGTGTGTATTGCTGCATTATGTGTGGTGAAACCTGACAAGCCATCCAAATGTACACATTTGCAAAGCAGCTGAGTAAATAGTAGTAAATTCATCCTGTAGACTTAAAAATCTGAGGTAAGAAATATATGTGTGTGTGTGTGTGTGTGTGTGTGTGTGTGTGTGTATACTCATTTGAAGAAGGCATGTCTATGGCTAGATGAAACAATTTATACATTTTGTTTGTGTTTTTGTAAAATGTACATATCTCATTTGTGAATTTTGCATGGTACGTTCATGTGTGTGTCAGAGGATACATGTGCATGTGTGTATATTGGCCAGAGAGCACCCTCAGGAG
>NW_008344185.1:1173269-1184207 GCF_000622305.1 Nannospalax galili | reverse complement strand
TCTTTTAGACAGGGTCTCCCTGTAGACCCAGCTGGCCTGAAACTCACTATGTAGACCAGGCTGACCTTGATCTCACAGAGATACGCCTGCCTCTGCCTCCTGAGTGCTGGGATTAAAGGCTTGCGCCACCGTGCCCAGCCTCACCTTGGTTTTCCACTCTCACTGAAATCTGGGCTTCTCCACTTGGCTAGGCTGAATGGCCAGTAAGCCCCAGGGATCCTCCTGCCTCTGCCTCCCCAGTGCTGGGATTATGTTCACACCTGATTTTTTTTTATGTGTTACTGATAATGACAAAAACTATTTTCTCTTTAACTAATCAGTGTATGGATTTGGATATAAATTCAGGAAGTATTTTCCTCTACATATGCCTATATTTTTAATTTATTCGTGGTACTGGGGATTGAACCCAGAACTTCACACACGCTAGATAAGCACTCTACCCCTGAGCTGCACTCCCAGTCCTTACATTTATTTTGACATAGAATGGTTTAATTTATAATCTGTACTCTTCTCTAGGCAAATTGTGCCCGTCATTGGTTTTTGTTAACAAATGAAGGGCCTCACTTCCCTGTAACACTCACTCAATAATACCGTTATTCAATAAAGCAAGTACAAGCACTCGTAAGGCAGTACTAATACTCACTCTACAGCAGTGTTTCTCACTCAATAGTACTCATACTCACCCTGTAGTGCTATTGCTCATCCTGTAGTATTATTACTCACTTGGTAGTACTATTACTCAGCAATGCTATTTATCACTTTCCTTTCCCACATTGGTTCCTTCCATCAAAATATTCTGCATTATTTTTATTTAAAAACACAGGCAGAGGCTGGGAAGATGGTTTAGTGGGTAAAGCATTTTTCACACAAGTGTGAGGACCAGAGTTTAGAATCCCCAGCACCCACATAAATGCCAGGTGGGCATGGCAGTCTGCCTGCAACCTCAGTGCTCAGGAGTTGGAGACAAGATCCTCAGGACCAGCTGACTAGGTAGACTAGCTGAATCAGTGAGCTCTGGGCTCAAGTGAGAGACCCTGTCTCAACATAGAATATAGAGAGTAGTCATGGAAGACACCCAACCTCAACCTCTTGACTTCCACCTACAAGTGCACACAAATGCATTCACCCATATATATGCACTCACCCATATATATGCACTCACCCATATATATGCACTCACCCATACATATATGCACTCTATATGTGCAAACATGTATATGCATATATGTACACCACACACATATGAAAATTAAAGAAGTACAGGCAGTCAAGAGTATTTGGAAAACATGAATTAGACTCAATACACCTTAAAAAAAATAGCTGAGGGCAAAGTGAGGCAGGGGTGGAAGGTGGGAGTGGATCTGAGAGGAGATGGGGGAGGGGCTTGGAAAACGATCAAAACACTTTGCATAACATTCTCAAAGAATCAATTTTTTTTTTAAATACAGGCAAACTATCACTATCTTATGTCTCATTATTCAAAATAAACTTCATAGATAAATCTCTTAAATTTACCAGCACCAATTTCTTATATCAATAGAGGAGTCAAACTGAGAGGCCAGAGAATAGATTGAGGAGTGTATTAATTATTTTTCTTGTTGCTGTGACAAAACACTTGACAAAAGCAACGTAATGAAGGAAGGGTTTGTTTTTGGTCACAGTTTTAGAGTACAGGCCATCATGGTGGGGAAAGCATGGTAGCAGGGGCTTGGGGGATTGAGGTAGCTGGTAATATTATATCCACAGCCAGTGAGCAAGAGAGAGATGAATGCTGGTGTTCAGATTACTTTTTCTTTTTCTTTTTTCTCTTTTTGTCTTTTTGAGACAAGATCTCCATATAGCCCCAGTTGACCTGGAACTCACTATGGAGACCAAACTGGCCTTAATTTCGTAGAGATCCATCTGCCTTTGTCTCCCAAGTTCTGGGACGAAAGGTGTGCACTATTGCATCTGGCTCACTTTTTCTTTTTCTTTCAACTTAGCATCCCATCCTGTGGGATGGTGCCACCCACAGTTAAGGTGGGTCTTTCCACCTCAAATAGCCTGATATAGAAACTCCAGTATAGATGTGCTTTGCAGTTTGTATCCTAAGTGATTCTAGAGCCTATCAAGTTGATAATATTAACCAGCACAGAGAGGATACTGTTAAATATCAGATGCTCAACTAGGGAGAAATTACTCAAACCCATACAACTGACAGGAGATGCTGCCACTCAGCCCCAAACAAGAGAACGATGAAGGGTTTGATGAATCTCCCTTCCATGCATCTGGTCATACATTCATCTCTGAGGCAGAACACTGTGCTCCAGTCATTCCTAGAGACACTGATCATGAGAGCAGGAGCAAGACAGGAAAGGTGCCACACTCAAATGAGCTTCACTTGTGGGTGTGATTTCTGCTCTTGGTTGTGCTGGGACCACAAGGACTGAACTTAGCTCCTGCCTTGAACAACTAGGAAACTGGGTCAGCATTGTTGAAACACTGCTGATAGATCAGGTTATACAAAAAAGTAATCCCAGAAGAGGAGCAATCGCTGAGGTGAGCCTGTTGATGCTCTAGCCCATTTCCAGGCTATGCTATATGGAGCAAGTGGTAGGCTAAATGGTTTGTAGAATGGTTCATGAAAAGATATGCCCACGTTCTGATCTTCAGAGCCTGTGAATATGCCCTTATTGGGAAAAGAGTCTTTGCAGATGTAATGAAGTAAAGCCTCTCTAGTTGAAATCATCCTTTTTTATGTTGTTTAATAGATACTCAGAGAGAAGAGGAGGAAACTGTACGTGTCGGGAGGAAGAGCATAGAACGACACAGCCCCCAGTGAAGGATCATTTACATCCACTAAGAGCAGGAAGAGCTCAGGAACTGATTGTCCCTTTGAACCTGTGGAAGGAGTCAAGCTCTGTCAATTTCTTGACTTTGAATTTTGGTCTCCAGAACTGTGAAAGCTTAAGTTTTTGCTGTTGAAAGCTACCAACTTTGTGATAACTTATTAGAGCAGCTTCAAGAAATTAACACAGAGAGGGAACTCAAAATAAACAAAATCTATAAAATTGGTATGTTTCTGAGAATATTTATCATTACTCAAACCAAATTAAAATACAGAAACATTTCCATGTTTGTGAGAGGGCTGTTTCAGTCTCTTTCTTAGAAAGGCAGTCAGAGTGGAAAGGCTATAGTTACTAGGTGTGGCTTGGGCAAGCTGCACAGCCTCATAATTAGTGGATTAGGAACTCCATTCTCTAACTTTTGTAAGTTTTGTAATTTTTTATTATTATGATTCAGTTCATGTTCTGAGTTGCAAGCATCCTGATCTTCCTTTACAACCAAAGCTCCATGTTGGTTTTTAAAAAATTTTAAAAATTTTCCAATGCATTTTGAATACAGGGTATATGACCCGAGTGATATTTCTATCATTCTGGAAGTTTTCCCATGCTTGTTGTAGGGTAGCCCCTCCTCCTGGTAAGCATATATTCATACCCTATCACTGAGACAAAATACCTGACAGTCATAACTTGAGGGAGGAAGAATTTATCTGGGCTTGATGTTTTAGCCCACCATAGTGGGACAGCTATCAGGAGTTCATGGTGGTGGAAGTGTGAGGGAGTAGTTTATCATATCTTGTCAAATCAGGAAGCAGAGAGAATATGATTGATTGCTTTAAAGTTCAGCCCAAGTGACCCACATCCACCAGTCAGCCAGAACACACAGCCTCCCACAACAGTGCCACCACCTGAAAGTCAAGGATTCAGTCATATGAATCCATGAGGGACATTTCAGTCTCAAAACGTATCAACAACCTCTGCCACAACTTGTGGTGCATTAACTCTTATCTGTTACATGGGAAAGGAAGAGCAGACCCACAGTCTGTGTGGCCATGCAAGTCTGGCTCTTTCCTTCCTTTTCAATTCAATCCTCTCACTCTGCTAATCTGTGCTGAACATCTGGCCTACTGATCTCCTTTCTGTTCCCTGAATCTGTCACACCCTTTCCCATGTCACACGCACACTTGGGTGGTGCTGCCTGAATTCCCTCTGGGTCTCCCGCACTATCAGACAAACCATATAATATGTTTTATGTGTATTTATTAACTTACAAAGGAATGAGAACCCAGTGCCTAGCCCCACGCCTCCGGTGGCACGGCTTAGAGCCTGCCATATCAGACCGCGCCATGACTACCATAGTCCCTGCTAGCATTTTCTCATGCCTCAGGGGCCAACAATCTCGCCCCAGGTCCACAAGAGTCAGTCCATTCTGCCTTTGAGCTGCTGAGGCTGGCTGTGCATTCCCCGCATCACACACGCCTCCCAGCTTCCGTTCCAAGATGGCTCCCAGCAGCCCCTTTGTAGTCCATGCTCAGCCTCAGGCCCCGCCCATTGGAGGAACTAGCCAATAGGGAGACACTCCACCACTTTCCTCTGCTCTTATAATCTTCCTGTCCATCTTCCTCTAAAGTCCCTGAGCCTTGGAGGGGGTGATAGATGTAGGGTGCTCTCTCTTGTATCATGGTGAGATAGTGGCTTCTTGGGCTTCCCCATTAGTTGTCTTTAGGCTGTGGCCACTGATCTATCTCAGTGGTGTTTCTTCTACTATAAAGACAAATGGAAGGAAGTAGCCACATTTAAACAAACATGAATGTAAATATCAATGCCTAGATGATATCTCAGTAGGTGTACTATGCTCATTAAACAATATACTCATGATGGCTTCTCCACTAGGGGCTGTAGTCTGTCTTGATGCATCTGATGTCTACAGCATCAGATGTGTTTTACCCCTAGGAGCAGGCCTTATCCAATTAGAAATTTGTCAGTTGTACGTGTGTTGGTCAAGGCATTATTGCACTTGCAGGTATTGCTTGGCATGTCCACAGTGTGCAGCACGCAGGGTCCATTGTTGCTTCTCCTGCGCTCACAACATGCAGTGTCCTCAGCAACATGGCCTTACTGACCTTGCTCACAACATGCAGCGTCCTCAGCAACATGGCCTTACTGACCTTTCTAGTGTACAACCGACATTAATGGCATTAGCCTTGGTGAATTGGAGGACCTCAAGGATCTCTCTCTGACCAACAGCTTATAGGGGGGCAACCCACCCCTGGTACTGTAGATTTTCTTGACAGTGGTGTAGTTTTGGACTCTCTATTCTCATCTTACCCAACCTACATAAAACTCCCAAGAATCTTACAGCTATAGCTGGCCTTTGTGTCTTCAGGTATCTTTCAAATGGGTTTCACATCTGTAAAACACTTGAAGGAACATTAACATTATATATTAAATCACTCATAGACAAGGTCTCATGAAGCATGGAAAGGTTTTGTCCATGTGTATTAACTGTTTTTTCCATAGATCCTTATTAGGTACCATAGCATGGGTATGAGACATTAATTTGGATAGTTCTTTACCATTTTTAGTTATCCCTTTGGAGTCATTTTGTACTTGGGGGACTTTACATGGGGTCTTTTTGTATTCTTTTATTCTTGATACACTTACAGGTGTTGGCTCCAATTGCCTGATCCTGCACTGGGCTAAGGAGGCAGAGGGCTTCTCCTGTCCCCGTTGCACTTGTGGGTTCCCTGAGTCAGACAGGCTCTGGGTCTGCTTCCTGATTGTAGCTATATTCATTCTCTTCCCATTGACCACACCAGGTTGCTGAGGGAGAACTTGGTGGGAAAACCTGCTTCCACCCCAGTATAGACTTTATCAGAAGAGAAATGCATCTTATTTAATCCTTGGGGATTCTTAACCACCTCTTGTGCAGTTTTTATTCTTTGAATGTCCTTTGTAACTGTTCTTCTGGTTTTAAAGCCTTCCAGAAATGCCTTAGTACCAAATTTTGTTTCCTTTTCTATCAATTTTTTTCTCTGGGGATTTGGGCTTGACATAAATCTTGCCATATTTGTCTTTGGGTAACCCAAGTGGACCCTTTCCTCTGTCTGGTCTTTTTTTTATATCTCTTATAGGGTGTTCTGTTATTTTACAGACATGTTTTACATGCTGGTCAGAATCATTTAGATTTGCCAAAGCCTCTCTCACTTTACAAAGATCCTGTCCCATCAAAGGGCTTAGTAAAGCCATTAAAGCCCCATGCCATTCTTGAGGTCCCAATTGAATTAAGCTTTCCTTCATATCTCTTCTGAACACAATCTTATCTGGCCCAGTGAGCTGGATATCATATATTTCTTTTTCTCATACCTAGTTCTATCAGTAATTCCTGCCCCTCCTTTATAGTCTTCCAGATTCTGCTAATCATGTTAGTCTCCATTGGTGACAACCATGTATCTTTAACTTCAACCAGCCACCCCATTAAGGACTGCTCCCCCCTGCATTGGCCTAGGTTGAACAGCCTATATCGTAAGGACAGACGGGTTGTTATATAACTCAGCTGTGAAGCTTCTGAAGGACTTAGACGTCATTTGCTCCCATGTCCCATACTCTCACAAGCCACATGGCCAGGGGCTTTCTGCTTGCTTGCTTGTTTTTCCTACTTTTAACAGTACTAGCCTGGAATTTTTCGTTGTTTTTTTATGTTTTTTTTTTTTTTTTTTTTTTTTTTTTTCCTTTTTTCTATTATGTGTCTTTTCCTCTGAGTCCTTGGACTTTGCACAAGTCAAAGTGTCCCACTTTTTTTCTCTCTCCAGCTCTGAAACTGGGTCTGCCAGCTCAGCCTTTTCAGTTTCCCACCTGGGGCAGATCTTTTGTCATGCAAAGTGGCTGCTCTGTCTCTCTGGGAGCTCTGTTTGGGTCCAGAGCTCGTAAAAGATTTTCTAGCCTTTGGGTAACTTTTAACAGATCTTCACATACCCACAACATATCCCTACATTTACAACTTAGCTGTGGCCCACTCTTCTGCATGGCTGGCCTCTTTTTAGTTACAGATTTTATGATCCATTGTATAACCCATATGACTATCCCTAACCCCATTAAACATAAGGGTTTTGATTGGCTTCTCTCCTGGATTTGGGACTCAAGAGCCCAGCTGACCCACCACAGGGGCAGCGGGAACAGCACTGCTTTCTGAAGCCCACATCCCCAAGGCTGTAGTTCCTTTATCTGGCCAGACTATGCCAGTTTTGCCACCCAAATTCCCTCTGGGTCTCCTGCGCTATCAGATAAACCATATATCTTTTGTGTGTTTATTAACTTACAAAGGAATGAGAATCCAGTGCCTAGCCCCACACCTCTGGCGGCATAGCTTAGAGCCTGCCATATCAGACCGCGCCATGACTACCATAGTCCCCGCTAGCATTCTCTCATGCCTCAGGGGCCAGCAATCTTGCCCCAGGTCCACAAGAGTCAGTCCATTCTGTCTTTGAGCTGCTGCGGCTGGCTGTGCATTCCCCACACTACATGCACTACCCCCGGCTCCCAGCTGGCCATCCCAAGATGGCTCCCAGCAGCTCCTTTGTAGTCCATGCTCAGCATCAGTCCCCGCCCACTGGAGGAACTAGCCAATAGGGAGACAGGTGGTCTGCTCCTGACTTGGAATGTCTCTATTCTAGCTTGGAGGCTACCATTTCCAACAGGCTTTCCCAACTACACTACCTAGGAAAATCCTCGACTTCTGAACCAATCAGTCAACTTCCTTCTTTAGAATGCCACTTTGTGAATTTATAATGAAGAGTACCCCTTTCAGGAAGACAGAGCTTTGCCCATGCTGTGACAATTGTCTAGGTCAGGGTTCCTCAGACATCCACAGTGAAAGACCACATCTTTAAATTTCCAAACCATCATGGATCAACTGATGTTCTTAAAATAAGAGTATGGAATGTGTGCCCACTGCTCATCCAAAGTGTGCTTAGGTACTAGTATACTGTGTAGTCAAATACAGTAAACACAAGCCAGATGTGGCTACTTGAAATGAAATTTAGTTAAAATTAAATTAAAAATTCAGTTCTTCAAGTACAATAGCCACTGTGATTTGACTTTGTCATAATTAAAACCTTTTGCTCTTTGAGAAATGAGGATAACAAAGTGAAAAGGCAAGGGACAGAGAGGGAGAAAATATTTGTAAAATATAAGACTAATAAATGGCTTGCATCCAGAATATCTAAAAAAAAAGGAGAAACAAAAACCCTCAAAGCTTAAAAATAGGAAAACAAACAACCTGGTTTTTAAAGAGCAAAGATGAAAATGAACAGGTTTCATCAAAGAAACATAGATAATAAAGCATGTTAAAAATGCTCAGAATCATAAATCAATAGGAAAATTTAAATAAAAATCATGATGAAACATCTACCTGCAGGGGAGAATGACTCTGTGTGTTTGTGTACATGTGTACACACGTGTGTGCACATGTGTGGAGGTCAGAGGGCAACCTCAGGTGTTGTTCCTCAGGTACCATCCAACTTTATTTTTGAGACAGAGCCTCTCACTTGGCTTGGAGTTCACCAAATAGGCTAGGTTGACTGGCCAGTGATCCCACCTCCCCAGCACTGAGATTACAAGTATGTGCCACCATGCCTGGCTTTTTAAAGCATGAGTTCTAGGGAATCAAACTCGGGTCCTTGTGCTTATAAGGCAAGCACTTTACTGACTGTAAAAAAAGGAAAGGAATAGCTTTTGAAAGGCAACAACCAAGATCCTACCTTATGCTGGTGAGAACACTTGAATGTGCTCACATTGCTGGCAGAAATTACAAACAGTACAGCCTTTTTACAAAACCATTTTATAAGTTCTTACAAAGTTAAGTATTATCGTACGGCCCAGCAACTCATCTCCAAACTTGAGAGAAAGAAAGATATGTTTAGCTAAACACCTGCATGCAAATATCCATAGTAGTTTTATTATCACATCAAATTGGAAACGACCTGTGATGGTTTGAATGAAAATATCCCCCATAGGCTCCAAGTATTTGGGCATTTTGTCCCTAGTTGGTGGTGCTGTTTTGGCAGGTCTTAGAAGGTGTGGCCATGCTGGAGGAAGCATGTCATTTGGGGTGGGCTTAGAGCGTTCTTAAGCCTTGCCAGATCTGGAGTTGCATTCTGCTTCCTGTGCTTGCTTGAAAATGTGAGAGCTTAGCTTCTGCTCCTCCTCCAGCCACCTCTGCTGCCACGCCTCCCCACCATGATGGACTGACTATTGCCCCTTTGGAATCGTAAACTAAATGACCTCTTCCTTCTATAAGTTGCTTTGGTCAGTGTTTCTATCAAAGCAACAGAAAAGTAACTGATACACAACCCAAATGTTCATCAGCTGGAGAATGGATAAACAAACTATGGTACATTTGTATGAGGGAATACTACTCAGTAATAAATAGGAGCTATCTGCTGATACATGTAATCAATGAATTAATTTTTGTGTGTTTTGCTGTTCTTTTTAAATTTTTTATTATTTTTATTTTATGTGTATGAGTGTTTTGCCTGCATGTAAGTGTACCCATGTCATGCAATGCCCATAGAGGTCAGAAGAGGGAGTTTGATCCCCTGGAACTGGAGTTAGTAGTGTTGTTAGCTGCTATGCGGGTGTTGGGAATCAAACCCAGGTTCTCTGCAAGAGCAACCAGCACTCTTAACTGTTAAGCCATCTCTCCAGTCCAGTTTTGCTGAGTTCTTATTTTGTGCATCTTCACTGTAAAATATAATGGATTTTTGTTACAACTTTTTTATATATATATCATACTCTTGGATAGTATTAACTTTCATTACTGTCTCCTGTCCCTCCTCCCCTCCCTCATATACTCTTTCCAAAGAGATAGTCTGCCCTCTACTTTCATGTCATATATATAATATACATATATATATATATATATATATACATATATACACACATGTGTATATACATGTATACATTCTGAATATGAGAGAAAACATGGTATTTCTCTTCTGAGTCTGGCTTATTTCACAGAGCATGGGCAACTTCAGTCATGAATGAATTTTAATGCATTATGCTGAGTTAAAGGAACAAGACAGAAAAAGCCACATAGTGAGATTCCCTTTTTAAGGCACTCTTAGCAAAAAGCACAGAGACAGAAACAACATGAATGATTTGGGGAGGGAGGGGCAGGGCTGCAAGGGGCATGAGAGGGCTTCCAGAATGCCAGAAGTATTCTGTATCTTGACTTCATTGGGGGGCATACACCTTGTCTTCATTTGTCAAAGTCACAAACTCAAAACCTCAAAAGGGTGAATATGCAAACCCTACCTTAATAGACCTGAAAAAATAAAAAATACAAACGTTACTTCTGCAAATTAACTTACCATGTCAGCCTAAGTTTCTAAACGGGTTTGTTTAAAGTTGAAATGAAATTATCAGGTTTTTAATATGAACAAATGCTTACTTTGCTCAGATGTTAATAATTTATAAGATATGTTTATAGTTGGCAAATGGACTTTAAATTAGCACATGCTTACCATTATCCTGGTGTGCTGCTTTTCACACCCATTTGACCATGCCTAAACTGATCTATTTCACGTGTAGTGAGATAAGCCTGTCCTCACAGGCTTGGAGGTTGCAGCAACATCAAATTGCTGTAATTGTGTCTAAATGGTATCCTTGTCTCAGGGTCTGTTTCTGGGGTTGCCCAAATGACACTCTGCCTGTAATTCTAGCACTAGGGAGGTAGAGGCAGGAGGACCAGGAGTTCAAGGTCATCCTTGGCTACTTCAAGACCTGGGTTAGATGAGACACCATAGAAATAAAGCAACCGGGCTAGAGAGGATCCAAGTGTGGTTCCAAGCATCCACATGGTTGCTAACAATTGTCCATAACTTCAGTTCCAGGGAATCGAACACCCTCTTCTGACCTCCTTGGGCATTGCACAACATAGTGCACTTACATGTATGCAGGCAATACACTCATACACATAAAATTGAAAAAGACTAGGCGCCATGAGTACTCATGAGCCCACATGTTTAAAATTGACAAAAACCAGGACCAGCCTTATCAAAAGGCTGCAGGACGGGCAGGCGCCGGTCAAGCTTCACAGATCAAGCTATAAACAAGT